>NC_040900.2:1791798-1956798 GCF_900634795.4 Betta splendens | reverse complement strand
ACACACACACACACGCACACACGCACACACACAGATGCACACACACACACACACACACACACACACACACACACACACACACACACACACATGCACACACACAGACGCACACGCACACAGACGCACACACACACACACACAGGCACACACACAGACGCACACACACACACGCACACATGCACACACACATACGTACACACGTACACACACAAACAAACACACACACACACGCACACATGCACGCACGCACACATGCACGCACACACACACACACACGTACACACACACACGTACACACACACACACGCACACACACACACGTGCAAACACACACACGCGTGCAAACACACACCCCTACACCTACAGCAGACCTACTTATTAGGATGTTCTGGGGTAAAAGGTAGAGATGTGACCCGTCGTCCTCATGGACGAGTGGAAATATTCATGAAACGGGGCGAAGGCGACACATTCTCTGTTGTGACTCCCCATCATTTATTTTGGCACAGTTACCGCAGCCACAAATACAACCTTCCCCAGTCGGGACTGTGGCCGAATTTCAGTTTCACCCGGGGACAGCTTAAAAACAGCGACGGCCAGCAGGGACGAAATTATCATTAGTGGAATCAAATTAATATGCTTCACAGTCTGGTGAATCTGCATTAACCTGTTCTTCCCTTCACTTAAATATGGATGAACTTTAACATGTAAATATCTTAGTTCATCGTTATTTCACACCTTACAGTAACTAACCTTTGTTGTTCCATGAATGAAATAGCAGGAAACAGCGGCAGAGTCGAGGAGGAGGAAGAGGAGAATGAGGAGGATGAAAATGAGGAGGAAGAGGAGGAGGAGCAGGAGGAGGAGGAGGATGAGAATGAGGAGGAAGAGGAGGATGAAGAGGAGGAGGAAGAGGAGCAGGAGGAGAGTGAGGAGGAAGAGGAGGATGAAGAGGAGGAAGAGGAGGAGGAGGAGGAGGAGGATGATGAGGATGAGAATGAGGAGGAAGAGGAGGAGGAGCAGGAGGAGAATGAGGATGAGAATGAGGAGGAAGAGGAGGATGAAGAGGAGGAAGAAGAGGAGGAAGAGGAGCAGGAGGAGAGTGAGGAGGAAGAGGAGGATGAAGAGGAGGAAGAGGAGGAGGAGGAGGAAGAGGATGAGAATGAGGAGGAGGAGGAGGAGGAGGAGGAGGAGGAGGAGGAGGAGGAGGAGGAGGAAGAGGATGAGAATGAGGAGGAAGAGGAGGATGAAGAGGAGGAAGAGGAGGAGGAAGAGGAGCAGGAGGAGAGTGAGGAGGATGAGGATGAGAATGAGGAGGAAGAGGAGGATTAAGAGGAGGAAGATGAGGAGGAAGAGGAGCAGGAGAGAGTGAGGAGGAAGCAGCTGATACGACGCCACGCATCCACCTCCCACTTCATTTGTGTTGAATACTGTAGCTCTGCTCTACATGTACTGATCCAAAGCAGAGTTAGTGGAGCGCAGCCTCACGCTGAGCCTGCATGTGTCCTGCAGGCCTCCCTGCACTCCATGAACTGCTTCTATACTTAGCAGAGGCAGGACTCACCTTGAGCTCGCTCTTGGTGAAACTGGGCTCTGTTCAAACGGAGCTCGTTGCCGAAGCGGTCGACAAGGTGTCGAACGCTAAGTGGGTGCCTGTTTGTGAGGAGGCTTCACTGTCTGACGCCTGTGGCCTCTGCCCAGCACCACCCAACGCTGAGGAGAAGGAAGCCTCTCGCTACTTACAGCTTAAATTAAGCATTAGTTCACACAAGCCTGACTCCATGTGACAGTCCATTAATAACTTCATTATAATATATATTAGCAATTACTGAGAACTAATGATAAATAAACCATCAAGACCAACATATGTATGAGAGTCACTGTTCATCATTTAAACTCTTTAAATAATGAATGAGGAATAACACAACATAAAGCGTAGCGGCGATGAGAGAGGAGAGAAGCTCTGCTAATGGAAAGCAAACACAGATGATCCCCAACCGCTGAGAGCTGATGCATGTGCTGTCATACAGCGAGCTGCTCGCATCCGTGAAGCATGAAGCATTCACTTCTACCCAAAACAACTGAGGTTTAAAGAGCTTCACGTTTGTGTATGTGCAGTAACGCACACAACCAGGTTGGAGGTTTATCACCAACACACACAGACGTCGCCACCATCGCTCCATCAACATCCTGATGCTTCATCTCCACTCACAAAAGGCAGAATTAAAAGATCGGCCGAGCGGATCGAGCAGCGGTTGTTTCTTTAATCGATATCTCATTGTTCCGTTCCTCCTGGAGTCAGTTACCGTGGCAACACAAAAGCCATTTCAGATAACAAGCAGGTGGCAACTGCCTGCACTGTTTTAACCTAAAGCCGTCTGAGCCCAGTCCTTGGGCACCACCTTTAATAAAGCCAAGTGCAAAACAACAGTAAATTTCTCATAAGCTTGTGTCGTGAGGATGTGCAGAACCGGAGGCTTCCACACACAATGTGATGAGGTGTTGGTGTTTGGGGTTTTTCTGCAGCATCACATGAGCTTCAAACTCGCTGACCAGCGGCGCCGCGGCGTTGAACCACCACGGCTCCAGTCTGTGTAAATGCTCATTATGTCCCAGCTCTGCGGCTGCAGGGTTCAGCGCTGCTCAGTCAAAGCGTGATGGTGAAGTCCCACCTGAAGGCGGCAGCTGGGCACCATTCAAACCTCTCATCAATCAGGTAGAAGTGAAGATGAAGCGTTTTCCACCACTGGTATGAGCTGCTGCTTGGTCCCGAGGTGCTCGGGTCACATCCTCCGGCGCTGCGTCTCCTCCACTCACACACTCAGCTCCACTCACACCAGCTGATTCCTCCACATTCACATACAAGACCTTGGAAAGGCTTGAAGGGACTTCATGTCCTTCCCTGATTTGCATTAGTCAGCATCAGCGTCAGCCCTCTTCACTCTAATAACATGTATTTTTCATAGAGAGGACGAGAAATTCCAGATGAAATATTAATGGCTCCGTTCTCCTTCATTATGACTCATCTGTTTCTGCTTCTGCTCACTAATGTTGTGAATCCATTTCATTTTTTGTGCCGGTTGCTTCCTGGCAAAGCTGGAGACTCTTTGAATAAGAAGCTGCCGACTGGAAACAAAGGGCTAATTATTACGTCCGCTCTAAACACCAGCCTCGTGCAGGAATGAGCCTGTGTTCCAGCCAAGCGTGGTCTCTGCTGTGGTTCCTGCGCCTGTTTTAGCCCCTGGAGCTGTTGCTCAGCTGGTGGACACCAGCAGGTGCAGCCACATGAAAGGAGAGATCAAGCGGCTTTAAGCTATTTGTCGGTCGTCCTTCCTTCATTCTCATATTCTGTGTGATCCTCGCGCTCGCGTCTCCCTCTCCTCTGTGCTCCAATTTGTCTGCAGGCTTATTCTCCGCTATCTCTGAATCATATGTGAGGATTTGTGCCCACGGAAAAGTGAGACAGATCGGGATAAAGATTCGTGTGTATCTTTAGTGTGTGTTAAAGTAATAGTTCGATATTTGGGGAAATAAACTTTTTTATCAACAGAGAGGAGGTCGATGTCGCTTGGAGCCAGAGAGGTGGTGGTTGGGTGTGATCAGTCATGGTGTCACATCTGAAGGATGACGGGGGGGGGGGGGGGGGGGGGGGGGGTCTCTGTGAGCAGGTTAATGCTACCGGACACAAGGCAAACATGGTGAAATCTGACCTGTTTATCTGAGGACAGAGGTGGATGGGAGGTTTACGAAATGGCAGGGGTCACATACTGTACAGGAAAGACTCAGGAGATAATTCACATCAGAATCCCCTGGAGAGGTGGCCATAGGTCCAAGAACAGGTCCAGGAACAGGTCCAGCGCTGCACGGGACCAGTGCTGCACGGGACCAGCGCTGCACGGGACCAGGAACAGGTCCAGCCCTGCATGGGTCCAGTCCTGCACGGGTCCAGGAACAGGTCCAGCCCTGCACGGGTCCAGTCCTGCACGGGTCCAGGAACAGGTCCAGCGCTGCACGGGACCAGGAACAGGTCCAGGAACAGGTCCAGGAACAGGTCCAGCGCTGCAAGGGACCAGTGCTGCACGGGTCCAGCGCTGCACGGGTCCAGGAACAGGTCCAGCCCTGCACGGGTCCAGGAACAGGTCCAGCCCTGCACGGGTCCAGTCCTGCACGGGTCCAGGAACAGGACCAGCGCTGCACGGGTCCAGCCCTGCACGGGTCCAGGAACAGGACCAGCGCTGCACGGGTCCAGCGCTGCACGGGTCCAGGAACAGGTCCAGCGCTGCACAGGTCCAGCCCTGCACGGGTCCAGGAACAGGTCCAGGAACAGGTCCAGGAACAGGTCCAGCGCTGCACGGGACCAGAGCTGCACGGGACCAGTGCTGCACGGGACCAGCGCCAGGATGTCGTCACAAGGCGGTCAGCGCTCCGACGCGGAACACAGACCATCAGCGAGAGATGCTCATGATCTTAAACATATTGATTCTTGTTCCATGTAGGAAGAGAAGTAAATGAGAGCCACAGCTCTAATCTAAGAATGAAGGGTTGAAACCCACATGTGAGACCAGGAACAGGTCCAGCCCTGCACGGGTCCAGTCCTGCACGGGTCCAGGAACAGGTCCAGCCCTGCACGGGTCCGGTCCTGCACGGGTCCAGGAACAGGACCAGCGCTGCACGGGTCCAGGAACAGGACCAGAGCTGCACGGGTCCAGCGCTGCACGGGACCAGGAACAGGTCCAGGAACAGGTCCAGGAACAGGTCCAGCGCTGCAAGGGACCAGTGCTGCACGGGTCCAGCGCTGCACGGGTCCAGGAACAGGTTCAGCCCTGCACAGGTCCAGCCCTGCACAGGTCCAGCCCTGCACGGGTCCAGCGCTGCACGGGTCCAGCCCAGTAGCCAGTGTCTGGAGCAGAGCAGCAGCGTGTGCATCGCTTCGTGTCTGGATGGAAATGAAGCGACGGTGACGTTTGCAGCCGTAAACGGCAGTGTTTGCACTGAACGGCCACCGGGCCGAGCCGCTGCACAGGTCTGTGCTCTGCCGTATCAGCGCAATAGAACACCCGGCGAGTGCGAAGCCGCCGGATCGGATCAGCTCAGCTCAGCGCCGCTCACCTCAGGATTCAGCGCTCCGTTACTCAGCGGCCACGGCTGCAGTGGCTGCGTCTGACCTTGGGACGGTAACAGATCCACAACAAGGACACCTGACGTGGTCGTCTGCAGAAATAGCCTGACGAGACGCCTCATCAAACCAGAGATGATGCTCAGATACGTGGAGGATGCTGGGAACAGTCTGGGATTCGTCAGGATGTCGACACAAGGCGGTCAGCGCTCCGACGCGGAACACAGACTATCAGCGAGAGATGCTCATGATCTTAAACACATTGATTCTTGTTCCATGTAGGAAGAGAAGTAAATGAGAGCCACAACAGCTCTAATCTAAGAATGAAGGGTTGAAACCCACATGTGAGCAGCGCCTCAGTCCAGCATGGCCTAGAAAAAACACACAAGACGCTGTCCTCACACTCAACCTAGATCCATCAATCCAGCCGTTTTCCAGCCGGAGCCAGGCCTCAGATGCTGGAGATATGAAAGTGGTGGTGGATGTGTGGTTTAGATGGGCTGTGCAAACAACAGAGACGTCCGCCTAATGAAAACACAGGCGAGAACGCAGCAGCCCGACGCCTTCAAACCGCTTTCACAGGACTTGGAATGCAAAAGGAAATTCATTCATCAATATCAAACCCAACAACCACATCAGCACAATGAACAAACTCGGCACAGAGCGAAGAAAAGAATCAAACAGGTTACGCTTGTAATAAAAAAGATAAGTCTCTGGAGACTCAATATGAACAAAAACAAAAAGAAGAAAATGGTTCATTGTGCAGACGCATCAGTGGAACGAATGATTTACTCTATTGTTCAGCAGAGGCCAAGCAGCTTATTTACAGGAGACGAGACGACCCGACTGCTTCCTGGTTCCTCATCACACCTGAGTTAAACTCCTTCAACTCCAGACGCAGACAGGACACGGCTCCACATGCAGAGCGACCAGCTGCTTTGTCTGTTTCCTGTGTCCCCTGAGGCGAGCTCCACGCGGGGGCCAAGACAAGGTTTCAGCCGCGTTACATCACGGGGGCGGAACCAACGAGACGTTACAGCACCACCACCTCCCGAGGTCAAATCCACCGGCCGTTACTGAGCAGAAACGTTTTCCAGGACGGAAACGGGGTGAAACGTCCAGCTCCATCCTTGCAGCTGCCTCCGGCCATGTGTCCTGTTTAACACAGCTCTGTGATGGAGCTCACGTCTCTGGAGGCGATGTGTGAACCGACAGCGACAAGCTGTCCTCACAATGACCCTTTTATTTTTAATCTAAAGGTCACAAAGAAGTACAGTATGTAGATGCAGCTCGCTCCACTTAACTAATTATTATATATTTACAACCATAAGCTGCTAATATCCTGCAGGAAATAGTGATACAACACAATATAATATCACATATAACGCTGTAATTGTTTATTGTCCTGCAGGTTCTTATGTATTAGAACCACATGATGCTGGAGAACCATCTTTTAACAGTTCCTGCACATCATGTTACATAAAAACGTTTGGGTTCGATACGTTTCAGCCTCGTTGGATTTTTGCAAACAGAATCCAAACAAAACATGATACTTTGTTCTTTTTTTCTTGCTGGCACACGGCTCTGATTTCTGCTTGAATTCCCAGAACGACCGATCTCATTTTACTGCTACCAGACATTAAGTAGAATTTAATGGGAGTAATATGTCTCCTGTTATTTGATGGTTTAATCGCTGCCGTTTCACGTCGAGAGGGGCTTCATTATGTCGGATTATCCAGAATGATCATATCAGTGATTTCACACATTATGTCTTCTCTCGCTGCATAATGGCCACATACTGAAGCATCGTCAATAACTCACCAGCCCCTTCATACCCACGCTTTTCTGTTATGTTCAATCCAATCGTTTTCTGAGTTTACCTGCTTTAGTGATGAGCTGCGACTCATTCGCGCTGCGTAGAACGCGTCCTTCATGCTACAACCTTCGTCCGAGGCCCCGCCGGCCGGAGCTGCTCTCAGCAGCAGGCTGCTGCTCTGTGTGGTGCCTGAGGTGTGCTGAGATGATGGGAGCTGACAGGTGGCTGCGGCTCCTAAGCTCCGATCCACCGCAGGGCCGGCGCCTCCAGCGCCGCGGCTGAAAGCTGCACCGCGGTCCCAGCGCTTCCAGCGCTGCAGTACAAATAAGCGCGTGTGGATACGTGGATGTGTAAAGAGGAGTTTCCAGGCGCCAGCGGCAGCATCAACGTGTCTTGCATCGATATTTCTTTATTTTTTCCATCAAAAGAAATGCACAGATCAGCAAAGCTACTACATACAAATGGCCATACAACAGCAGTTTAACTTTAGCTCTGGTCTGATGGTTCATCTTGAGTTTTGCAGTAGATCCAACCAGTGCAGTTCTTCCATGTCGAATGACAAACTACATACTGTATCTGGACAGCTACAAGTCACTGCTCCAGGAGATTTACTGTACGTACTTACAATAAAGAAAAACAAGGCTTTTGCATAGCTTCATTGTAATGTAGATACAGTAGTGTAAGGCACTTCATGATGACATGTAGGCGTGTTGCAGCCGACACTAGGGACCTTTTTGCCACGTCATTCTAAACTTCATCTCACTATGAGCAGTTACAACATCTGAATAAAACTAACAACTCCATACAGTACCACACTTTTTGCACATTACATTAATCTACTAGAGTCCTCTGCTTTGCTTTTGGCATTAAGTCTCAATTCTCAAAATATTCAAGTCGGGTTCTTGTGCATAACATGACTGACACGTTGTCCCGAAGCCCCACACAACCCGGTGGTTCCTCAAAAGACTAAAGATCTGTTGTGCAATGTTTCGGGGTTACGTGGAGGAAAAGGCAACACTCTGTCAGAACAAGTCCCAAAACTAAAAAAAGCCTGAACCGGGCGTGGGTGCGTCCAATACGGGTGGAAGTTCCCTCTTGCTTGGTTGAATAAAAAAGGTTTTGCCGCGTGTCTCCCCAGGCCAGACTAAAGCACGGCTGGGATGTTTGGTGCACGTAGAGCTACATTTTCTAGCATCTAGTCATTACACATGAAGGGAAGAGGCTGATCTAGCCAAGCTGATCTTCATACTGCTTGCGGAAGCAATCTCCGGCTGGGAAGAAGTCCCAGCATCGCTCCTGGTACATCTTCCACACGTAGGACTCCTGGAAACACGAACACACGGACGTTAAGCTGCTAAACGGGAACAGGGACTGGTTTGCACTACACATAATTGATTATAATTATTAATGAAGCGTCGCTTGGTTTGACCAGCAGCTCAGCCAAACACAATGACGTATGTGTTGTGTTGTGGATGCAGTGCGACACTGTACCTGACCAGTATGCTCCGTCTCATCCTTGTTGATGAGGTACATCAGGAAAAACCTTTAGGAGAAGCCACAGCAACCAAAATGTCACCAGAACCAGTGACAAGCGTTCCATCTTATCACAATTAGACAGAGCAGCGATAGGAGAACAGCTTCACTGTGTCTCACCACATCACATTCACAGTAAATGTCACACGCTGAGTTACTACACCAGGTAATTCACAAGTGTCCGAGGGAGGAGCCTCATATTGTCTTCGTCAACAAATCACCTTTTCCTCAACTCCAGTGTGAACGGCAGCACGCTGCCACCAAGCGCTTTTCAATAAAGTTCACGGCATTAAACAGAAATGAGGCGACATAATGAGGTCGCCCTCGTGTCCTCCGGCCAGAAGACACCGACTGCAAATGGACTGAGACTTTGTACTGTGGTGGAGATTGTGCAGGAACAGGGTGAGGGTTGCGCTTCGCTGCTAATGCTGCTGAAGCCATCAATCACGTGGTTAAAACAGGAGGCAAAGTGTGTGTCTCTGCTGTGTGTGTGTGTGTGTGTGTGTGTGTGTGTGTGTGTGTGTGTGTGTGTGTGTGTGTGTGTGTGTTAGCTTACAGGTAGTTGGCCAAGTTGTGCTCTTGTAAGGTGTGAGTTTCGAAGCCGTGGGGCGTCGTGTCGAAGTAGTCGTTGCCGATGCCACAAATGAAGCATTTGGTCTGAAGACGGGAAGAAAAGTGATAATGACTTTTCTTAAGGGGGAACGTCACTGATTTTACCACAAACACATGTGTCGCATGCATCTACAGCATATGCATGTATCTGCCTCTTATAACTGTTTTCGTGGTTTAATCTTTTCTAATGACTGAATGTGTTTATTCATCCTCTTACATTCCTTTGTTTCAGGCATTGTTTTATATTGTGATTTCTGGACAGGAACCACATGATGAACAGCCCTGACTCGGGCACATTTACAGCAGCCTTTATTATTCTATTATTTATTATTCTGCCCTGTCAAGTAAACTAATAAACTAATCCAGGACACTAACCCTGGGCTAAGTGAGACAAAGCTGACACCATTCTCTCAGTCCTTTCTTGGAGTCCTGCTCTGCAAATTCTCATGTCTGCCTCCAAAATTAGGTTTATTTCACACTGCTTTAAACTAAATATTTATTTCCCCTGTCATTTTAGTCCCTTAAGGATCAGAGCAGTCACTAAAAGTGGGCTTGGACCTTTTTCCAGCATGACAGACTGTTGTTTAAAAGATGATGAATACAGATGGAAAAGCTAAAAAAGCTCAAGTATGTCTGAATGCAAGACGCCCTGAAAGGAAAGGAATGTTATCTAACGTACAGTACAGACATCATCTACTGGACCGATGATTCTTCCTACTGTGCTTATGCGAGTTCTGCAGACACAGTGGTTGCAGTAAGTCAAAGTATTTCACGTCTGCCCCATCCTCAACCCTCAGTCGGTGTCTCCTCTCACCTCCATGTCTTCTTTGACTTGTTCCTGCTGGTCTCTCAGTTCTCCAAAGGCATCGATGATCAAACCTACAACCACCAAGGAAACACCGTGAGCATATTACATATACTGTGTCTGTGTAATCAATGCAACCACAACCTTACACCCCTCACTTCCTGTCACACAGTATGAAAAATATGGATATACGACTGGGTGATTTGGATCAATCCAGAGATTGAACTTATTGAAATCCTTGTCTGTAGCAGCATACACCGCTACCAACGCCCACCTTGAATGATGGCCAGCAGAATAACGATGACAAAGAAGAAGAAGGTGATGTCAAACAGTATGCGGTACAGCTCATAAGGGTCTCCGGCCGGGTCCTCGATCTCGTCCCCGATGCCTCCGCCCGCTCTCACCCCAACGTACATGTGGAACAGATAACACTGTGGAAGCACAAGTGTGAGCCTGAGCATCAACTAAAGGATCGAGGCTGCGCGACTGCGTGCGTCTCACTCACAGTCATCATGTCGTCACACTTCATGTCCGGCTCATCGTCATCCTGGCTCTTGTTGTAGAACTTCCTGAAGAAGTTAAAGGCCACCACAGTGTAGAGATAGACCACGACTGCCAGCAGGCCCACCGTCAACACCAGCTACAGTCGAACCAAAGGAGGCGTCATCACAAACTTGACATAACAACAGGACTGACAGCTCCCTTTGGTTCCTATAAAAAGCAGCAGCTCACAGGGAACATGGTCGCTGGCGGCAAGAGAAGAGCAGGTTGTAAGAACAGCAGAGTTCAAATTAAAGGAAGGGATGTGAAGGTTTGGCTATTTATAGAAACAAAGCAGCCTTTTAGATTTTATCTGGCACAAAACTCCTTCAGAAGCTGCTGCTACTCGATTTTTTGAGCCTAAACAGCAACAACAGTGGAGCCAGAGCTGAACGTGCTTGTGACTGACGGCTCCATTGATCCGCCCACAGGCAGCTGACTTCAGGAAACGATGCCAAATCCTGCTGGTCTTGACATTTGGGTGCATTTCTGCCCCTGGAGATTGAGGTGACATTAAATTTTGATTTGCACGACCAGTCAGCTGACGTGACAATTCCTGGAGGAGCTGAAAGCCTGAGAGGGGATTTAAATGAAAGCAGCTGAGCCATTTGAAGTCAAATGTCAAAGGATACTTAGTGCATCCAAATTTATTTTACTGTATCACAAATAACGTCATGATGCCGCTGCTCTTTTTATTCGAAGGCGAACGCACAAGGAAAGTGGCCTGTGGATGAACGCCGTTGGCCTCAGTTACACTCTGCTCGCCTCTGACTCTGCAGCGCCCCCTGCTGCTCAGAGCAGCGTCCTCCACGTGCTGCTCACCTGTTTGCCGTTGTGAGTGACAGAGGACAGGATGGTGCGGAGGGTCTTGAAGCCCATGGCGATGTCCAACAGGTGGGCAGCGAAGAAGAAGTTATTGTAGTGGCCCAGAATGGACATGGTGGTGTACCACACCAGATACAGGAAGGACTGGTAGAGAAGAAGACAGTTACAGCATCAGTCCAGCTGTTATCTGTGCGTCCGTCAGGTGATCGGCCCCAACTCACATTGTCTGTAAACACCACTCCCATTTTCCAGACGTGGTACTTGGTATCGACCGAGCTCAACCTGGCATGGGCGGAAAAGTTCATATGAGCGGCTCGTCTTTCTCTTTGACCTCCATTTTTGGCTGAGGATGTTTATCTTTATCCATCTGATCTCTCACCACGACACCAGCGAAGCCTCCTTGGCGACGGCTTCCTCTGTGGGGTTGAAGTCCAGGGCACTCTTGTCCAAGCCCAGCAGCTCTGCTATGCGCTCGGCTCCGTACAGGTCCCCGTACTTCTTAATCACCTGCACACAGAGGACACTGCAGGTGGCACCAAGCAAATATCCAGGCATTTATGTTCTACCTGCATGTCTGATTAAGAGAGAGACACAACTGACAGCCACTTACTTTGCGTTTGACAAATTTGTCCCAGTAGTTGTTCGGGAAGGACCTGAAAAAAACAACAATGGCTTTAAAAGGAAGCTCTTAGACTCAGCTTTAATAAGTCCTGCTGCTGACTCACGGTGTGTTAATGACCAGTCTGTCCCACTGGCCCTTGATGTCATCATCAGATGGCTGCTCTGTGATATAGAGTCCAGCAAACTCCAGCTTCCTCGCGATCTCCTTCTCCCGCTTGAACACCACCAGAGGCACCTGAGGAAACACAGTGCCTGTGTCACTGCATGTTCACGGTACGAACGCAGGGTTTGGTCGGGTGTTACTGTACCTTCAGATAGTAGTAACCCACGACGCACAGGAAGGAGATGATGGTGTGTAGTATTGCCAGGCAGCGGAGCGTTGGTGCCATGTAGCCTGTGCTCTCCTGCAGGACAAAGTACTCCAGCGCTCCGTCGTCCTCCTCCTCCCCGACTCTGCTCTGACCGTTCCAGGGGTCCTCATCGTCAGAGTAATCCCCCGTCACCTGGTGGACAGTCAGGCGTGTGGAGGTACTCAGCAATGTGTCTGCAAAAGCCTGTAGCTCCACACGGACCGGCTTGGCCTCAAACTTACTTTGTAGAAGAGAAGAATGAAGTTGATGGCAAAGGCCACAAAAAGTGCCAGAAATCGCAGGTTGTAGAAATTCCTGGCCAGGTAGTTCTGTAAAAAACAACATTATGTGGATGAATGACCTCAGTCTCATCAAAAGGGTGAAGCTGTTGGTCTGAATGGTGCACGAGGGAACATCTGACCAGCATCTTGGTCTGGTAGACTTCCAGGCCGGCGAAGAAGCTGGCCATGAAGGCCTCGGGCAGCTCCTTCTTCTGCCCAAGCCTCTTCTTCGGGGCCTTCTTCTCTTTCACCGCCGGCTCTGGTGGAGCCTCGTCTTTGGCCTTGTCGTTGTCCTTCTTCTCACCATCTTCTGAGCTGCAACACAACATATTAGTTAATGACTGATGCACGGTAAATACACACCCACACAAACCAAGTCAAGAGCACTCACTCTCCTTTCTCTGAGTCCGACTTGTAGTCTCCATTTGCAGCCCTCTTCTTGGCCGCCATCTATAAACACAAGCACACTGTGTTTTAGGGTGATGATAAATGTGACTGAGTCACCTAACAGTCTCTAACAGGACCTGCGCCTTCTTCTGCTTGACAGCGCTGGCGATGGAGGGAGCATCCCCCACCACCACCTCGGACACGTCCCCCAGTCCTGGCTCCGTCCCGTGCTTTCCCTCCTTCTTGGGCTGGATGTTGAGCAACTCTGCCATGAGGTCGGCCTCGGCTGCGTCTCCCTGAGCCATCTGGCCCATCTCGGCCAACGCAGACGCCTCATTTGCCTCCATCTTTTCCGCCTCTAATACGTCTCCGTGGATGCCGAACTGCGTGGGGTCCGGCATGTTTCCCAAAATGTCTGTCACCTTCATGTTCTTAGCGCCTTCGACGAGGCCACCGCCGAACATGGTGGTCCACAGAATGTGGAAGAATCCCCAAACTAGGCCGTAGACAAAGTAAAAGAGCCCTGTGATGATCATCCAGAAGAAGGTGAAGAAGCCGCGCACCATCTCCTTCAGGCTCATCTTCCTGAGTTTCCTGTATTGCCGCCTCATGCTCTTGAGAGTCAGCATCTGACGGAAGTGACAGAGGCTTTTCTTCATGGAGATACAGGCGACGGTGAAGGCAGAGGACGACTCCAGCATCACTGTCTCCTCCTCTTCCTCCTCTTGGTTCTCCACCACACTCTGGACGTCCTCTTCGTCCTCCTCTGGGCGCTCCACCGGGTCTGGTTCTGAAATCTGGGACGCTAGCTGCATCTCAAAGATGGTGTCTTCACAGAAGTTGACGAAGAGCTCCATCTTCTCGCTCTCGCCGCCTTCGTTGACCACGTCAAAGATGAACTGTCGCTTGGACTCCTTCACCTGAGGCTTTTCCCACTGGGTCCGGCTGGATTCGCTGATCTCAAAGTACACTCTTTCGATGCGCTTGGCTCCACCCATGATCTCGATGCGACCCAAAAAGGGTTCAAAGTAGGAAAGGACGCTCTCGGCCAGGTTGAGGAACGCGGAGAGGCGGGCGTCGTGGGGCATGTGCTCCGACAGGTTGGTCAACAGCACAGCTACATTGAAGCCAATGTCCTTGGCTGGTTCGTGGAAGCGCTCTACAAACTGCTCGTAGCTGAACATGTCGTTCTCATCAGCCTCGGCGCAGGAGAGGAGGAACTCGATCTCAGACTGCGAGTACTGCTTCTGGTTCTCCATGGACTTCTGAAAATCCTTCTTGGAGATGACCCCCTTGCTCTCGGGGTCGTAATCCTTGAAGCTGTCCGACGTCGTCAAGTCCTTCAGTTTGAGGAACATGTCAAAGAACTTGAGGATCATCTCCACGTTGCTGGACGACTCCACCAGCGTGTCCACCATCTGTTTGCCAATGGTTCCATTTACAACGTTACCTGTGAAGCGACGTGTGTGTCAGCAAACACAGTAAAAAGCTACAGCCCGTTTAAATTAAGCAAAGCTGCTACTGTAAACATTTGACTAAACGACAAGCAAACAAGTCTGTTTGATGAAAGTCATAAAACAGACAATATCCTCGTAACGATTGCTGCTGGCACAGGGTTGTGAGGAAGCCGACCTTCAAGCAGAGAGAGCATCATGACGATCATGTCCTTCTGCAGGTCCAGTAGCTCCTTCAATAATTCAATCTGGCTGGAGTCCTGTTAACAGAAACCTTGTGACTCATATTGCACTATATTACACAGATGTGACTGTCCACCTCTAAAGCTCCTGCCACTCTGTAAAGTATCCCCTAGTTGCATTTGGAGAGATTGGGTTGCGGGTACCCACAAAAGCCAGGCTGAGGCCCAAAAGGCCTTTCTAGGCAACATGCATCCATCAGCACCAGGGTTAATGTTATTTTACTGTCTGGGAGCAGATGGTTGGGTCAGTCTGAATCATTTAGCGTCTCTGTGGGACCCGCATACAGCATGCCATAAATCTGATGTGTACTTTGACGCTCTAAATTCAAAGTCATGCACCTGTGCTCTCCTTCATCCTGGCCTCCACGGTCACACTGAGCCCCTTCTAATGACGGTGGGATAGGTTTAGTGGTCAGATTTCATCCCCATCAGTAAATGAAGGAAATATCACAGTTATGAATCATAAAGCTGAGAGGACTGATCCGTGTAGCAGTGGTGCAGTTTGGTGTCATATTTGAGGCTGGGGAGACCTCTAGTGGTGAGACGTATATTACGGGAAGCTTCTTCCCACCGTCCAAAGACATTTGGTTAGATTACCTGGTGACCCTGAACTGGCCACAGGTTTAAATGTGAACACATTGCTCTGATATGGGCAAACAGCAGATACCTGCGATAACTTCATCTGCATGTTGGCAAAGACATGCAGGAAGCCCACCACCGCATCCCACAGCCTGGAGTGGGCCAGACTCTGCTGGTTCCCAATACACGGACCCTGAACAGACAGCAACAGGAAAAGCCATTTACTCCAAGTGCTGCATCATTCATTATTGCGTCTGGTTGTGCTGCGTGGAGCTCCTGTACCTGGATGTACTCAGTCAGAGAGTTGAAAACCTGCTTCGCCACAGACAGAGCTTTGGAGAAGTTCCTCTGACCCGCCTCGTCGATGATGTCCTTACCAGAGTAGTACCAGTAGAAGTCACTGATGGATTCCTAGCAGAGAGAGAAGAAATGCATTTAACAGATATTTACTGTGAGGACTGACGTAAAGATGCTCTTCTATATGGAGAGCTTGCCTGAAGTCTCAGCAGGTAATCAACTGTGCTAATGATGATGTTGACCGTGGTCGTGTTTCCCGTCTGTGTCCTTAGAAAGTTCTGAAAATCTGCAACAACAAGTGTTTGCAGCGGAATAAATGGACCTGTACTGAGCAGAGACCTTCTTGTATATGGACGCGTGCACCCACCGTTGTTGTGGCCCTCACAGAGGAGCTGCAAGAACCTGAAGAGATCCTTAGTGAACTCATCATTCTGTAAAACCTTGGAACCTGAGGACGGAAAAGGAGATTAACGGCCCCGTTCAGTGATAAGAAGGTCAAAGACCAGTCATTTTAATGTCAGTGCAGGCATTAGATTCCACTTCCTCATAAAGCTGCAGTCTATTCAATGCTGTTCAACAGCTAATGTGCACTACACTGAGGCTTCAGAGGGCGCATACAACGACAGAGCATCGTTTCACAAATGAAAACCAGATTTATTACAGGAATTCAACTCAACTTTGTTGTTTAACACTAGCAAAGCTTTGTTGCCTCTTACAGACAAAGCTTTGGGAGAATGTTTTCACACGATGTTAGTATCATAACGTTAGGAAACATGATTAACATGTCTCACACAAATGGCAAGCAAAGACTGAGGAGAGTTAAGTCAGTTTGGAGCATCTGACCACGCACTGAACAGTCTATCCAGAGGTCAAAGAGCATGCATGCGTTCCTTCAGTCCAGGCTACAGAGAAGGAGGTTGTAGTGCATTCAGGACAAGGAGGGAGGAGGAGGAGGAGGAGAGGAGGAAGGAGGAAGGAAAGGGAGCAAGGAGTTGAACGGAGAGCAACCAAGATGTCAGCACTGCATAGAATGAGTAGAATCTGAGCCGTGTATTTACCCCGCTCACTCACGTTGACTGCGACCGATGACATAAAAAACATGATCAGAAGAAAACAAACAAACAAAACAGAAGCAGACATAAGCAAAGGAGAAGACATTTATATTCAATCAGAATAAGTAGGAACAGGAGAGAATGATCAGACTAAAGATATATTTACAAACCCACATTAACATGCGTTTACAATTACACAGTCTGCTCTAGAAGCAGGCGATCAGATCACAGATTGTACCAGGCTAACGGTTACCATCACTTATGCCTGAGTATGAGGTGGATGGGATGAATATGTGGGTGGGTACTGTGATGTTCAACCCATGAGGAGGTGGATTCGTATGGAGGCTGCTGTGACTCTAAGCCCCAGGCAGCACAGGTTTAGTGTATCTGCATGAGGATGAGGATGAGAGACCAACGTGAGATGAAGATGGGCTTCAAGAGCAAACATTAAATGCATTTAAGTGTGATTTGCCCCGAGCCTAATTAAGGAACCTGTATGAGCCTGAATGAGCCACGCCTCATTCAAACCTTCTACATGCTTTGGTTTGGGCTCTGAAAACTGACAGCTGTGTTGCTGAGGGGAAAAAGGAAAATTATTCACTTTCATGAGCGGATTATTAGATTAGACAGAACAATAACCTACCAGAATCTGCAGCAAATCAACTTTTAGGAACAGTTACCGTGTTTGAGCCTCACTTACTTGAGCCCTCTTCAGTGACCATCCCCAGACCTTCAGCCTTATTCTGCCTCTCGAAGGCATTTAGGTCCAGAACACTGCAAGGCACAGACACAGATCAACTAGTATATAGAACAGAACTGTCCAGATCAGTTCTCATACAGCTTCACAAACATCTCAGCGTGTGTCTTCATTACCTGCAGGACATCATCAGTCCAGACAGACTTTTGAAAAAGCCCACATCTCTTTTCTCCTTCAGATAATCCAACATTTTCTGCACGGAGACAGAAGCAGGATCAAAACAAATCTTGTGCCGTTCTTCCTCCTGTACAATGCTGTACAATGTCCGGTACCGTGTGTTGTGTACCTGCTGGACCAGAATGTTCCCACCGTTAAGAATGGAGATGCCCAGTTTGAGAGTGACGGTCACCATCGCACCCAGTCGACCTGGTGAAGGATCAGACCTGGTGTTACTGGTTGGGGAGTGCAGGAGCGGGGAGCGTGTTGCCTTCATCGTACCTTTGCTGGCGCTGATCATCTGCAGCACCATCTCTGCAGCCCCTCTGTCATGAAGCCTGGCCTGCTGATACAGCATCTTCTGCTTCTCCATTTCCTTTTCCTGTGGGGAACAACCATCCATCATGCACCGGCTCCAAGTGCGATTCAAATACGAGGAACCCGAGAAATAGACAGCACCTCAAAGGTTTTCTCCTTTCCTTCCTCCTCCTCTGCTTCTTCACCTTCAGCACAGCTCTAGAAGGGAAAATAGAAGCCGTCAAAGCTGCAGGTTTGTCACTGAACAACTCAGTAAAGGCGATTGAGACGCTGACCTACCTTTGCCATCATATCTGCATATGCAATATACAACGGATCCTCTTCCAGAGAACTGACAAAAGCAAACACATATGTTGGTTGGAATAAATCATAACAATAACCAATATCCAGTAGTAAAGAAATACAAAAAACGGCTTGTGTTTGTCCTGCAGCATAAAATCTGGGGCTCTGGTTTACTCTAACACAGCCCCTCGTCAGCCCGGAGCCAGGCCAGCGCTGCCACGGAGCAGATGGAGCCGTGAGCGCCGCTGCCAGGTGTGTGTTCCTACCTGCACTCTGTCAGAGCGTTGTGGCTGAAATGCAGGATGAGCTGATGAAGAGGGTCCGGCTGCTTCCTCACCTCCTCCTCCTCCTCCTCCTCCACCTTGGACTGCGTTTTCTGGACAAACCCAGCAAAGAGTCAGCAGCGGAGCACAGATGTGAAGGTATATAAATATGTGAGAGTCAGATAATGGAGCCACCTGAACACGGACACATGCAGATCAAACAAGCGTGATGAAAAGCATGGACGTGGTGTAAACACACAGCATGCAAAGAGGTGGAGCATGCGTCACACTCGCTCTGTAAACATCCTGCGTTAGATCACAGCTCATCAGGAAGCATTGGCTTGTTTCACTTCACATGCAGTTGTTCTTAAACTAGTAGTAAAAAAGCTCCACAGAGATTATTTGTTCTATTCTCCATTTAATTATAAAATACACATGTGCACAGTAGTTTGTGGTTTGACTTCCTGCTTTTATCAAACCCTCTCCAGCCGTCGTACGTGAGGTGTCGCAGGAGCCAGACTTGTTCTCATACCGTTAACAGATTGAATGGAAGACTGTGTTTTATGGTGAGAAAATTTAGGAAAGACACAAACCTTCCATAAATTTGGTAAGTCCAAGCATCATGAGGATGCTTTCTTACCTCTGGATGAGACAAGGGGGCTCTGACATCAGTGGTGATGTCATGCTCGCCAAAAACAGACGTCTAGCTGAAAACCGCAGAATGGATGACTGGCAACGACCCGACGGTACAGAACACGGACAATCACACAGGTGGAGGAGAGCGGAGGGGCCGACGCAGGGCTCCCAGTGAGGACACAAGTACTTACTGCAAGGTCCTGCACTAGCTTCTCTTCAAAAGAGTACTCCTCTGTTTCTATCCATATTCTCTGATAGGCCAGGAGGAAGAGGTTAATAGAGCGGTGCCTGAGGAGTGAGAGGAGATCAGCCTGGGTTAAAGGCGGAAGCCGAGGCGGGAGACAGACTTCAGGTGGTTAATACGTTAGTGGAGAGTTTGTGGCACATCCAACAGGTCAGAGTAGAAACGTTCAAGCAGCTTGACACAAGCAGCAGACACCAGGAACATTAGGCATTTGAGTGAACTTAGCCCACGGTGCATCAGTCGCCTCGTGCTGGTTTGCACCAGTGGAGTTAGAGAAAGGTTTGCAAAGTCACACAGCAGCGGCTCAGACTCTGCTACAGTACGTTACCGTCAGCATGGAGAGCAGACTGTCATAGTCTGTGTTCTCATGCATTTTCCCCAGCCAAGTATGTCGGTAGGAATTCAGGAAGTAATTATTATTTTGGTGCCTGAGGGGATGAGGTACAATAGAGTGTCACTTAGACGAGAGAACAAAGGCTGAACAAAGAGACGGGACGACATGTGAATGAGTGAAACATTATCCAGAACCTTCACATTCATCCTCCAAACTCCAAATAAAAGCCATTGTGCCTGCACTGAGGACGCTCTAATAATTATTAGCTGTGTCACGCTCCACCGTCAGCAGCTCTAAACAAACGAGTCCCGCTGTCAGGAGGGCGGCTTCTGAGCGCATACTGAGGACGACCACCCTCAGGTGGAGCCTCGTAATTGTTTTCATTGCCACTGTGTTGCTCCACCTGACTTCCTGTGATTGAGTTACAGAGCAGCAGGCCATGAAATTGCTAGTTTCCCCCTTTTTCTTCCTGCTCCTTAACAGCTGCGGGCCAGACATTTGTCCTACAAACGGAGGGGGGGGGGGGGGGGGGGGGGGGGCGCTGTGCAAGGTCACAACCCAGAGTCGTGAATAAGAAACACTGTGGAGGACTGTAAACCTCAAACAGAAGAGCAGCGTGGACGCCCTCGGTGTAACAACATGCATTAATACCTCGGTAGATTATAAAGTGGAGCCATGCGGAAACAGGCGACCACCGCTCGCTTTCTCTGCTTCGACAGCAACTTCTGCCACACGCACTTCTTGGACCTCAGTGGTTGTTCCACCTGAAGAGAGGAGAGAAAGATCGTGGGTCAAAGTGTGGAGCCTGATTTGTGCTCTGATCTACCGCTTAAACGTGTGAGTGGACCTGGTCCAGGTTGAAGACGGCAGCAGAGATCCTCTGGATGCGGTCGACCACTCTCTCAGGATCCGGAGGCGCCTCGCTCCTCATCACTATGTCCTTATAGAGGTTGAGCTGCCACCTCACTGCAGGGTCCTCGGACTGGGAGTCACAAAGCAACGCATGAAGTCTGTGGATGCTGATGAAAACTTGCTGTGGCCGTGAACTCGCTCACCTTCTCTCTGAGATGCAGATTCTGCTGAATGTGCTCTTTGACTTCGTCATCCGTGTCTTTCTGTTCAACAGCAGGAGGCAAATGGAAAACTAATGTAGAAGCATTTCCAAATACAGCTGCTTGTAATGATACATGCGGTGAGTCGGTCACCAGGAGGTAGCGGGTCTTAGCCAGAGAGATGAGCTCCTGGTCCCCGGGGGTGCACATGTTGAGGCCGATGGGCAGCATCTTCTTCAGCGCCGCCACGATCAGGGACGTCTGGATGGAGTAGAACTCCCCGCGCCTCTTCTTGTGCTTCCTCTCCTGGTCCTGGCCTCCGGACTGCAACCATCACACGCGGGTGAATAGAACAGCTGATTCCATCATCAAAAGCACACGTCTGTACAACAAACTAAACCCAGAGGCAACTTTCAGGGGCCAGACTGAATCTGGGCCACTGAAGCTCAAAACAGACAGAACAAACACTAACATACCATATTACAACATACACACACAAATACAACAGGATGTGAACACCTCGAGGCTCATGTAACTACTGACCAACACACATCTATTAACTGCAGACTTGTTACTCCAGGTGAGATGGGTTCTGGCCATAAGGCGATGAGGACTGACCCACGTTACCATGTCACACACAGAACAGCGATGGATGGAAGCACAGACGCCCAGCTGGCGTCATAGAAACTGTAATCACACTATGGACAAGCCAATGAGCTGGCGGTAAACAAGTCATGCACTGCATCACTCTACCTTTTCCTTAAAGGACTGATACAGAGACAGGAGGAGAGAAAAGGCAGATAGAAGAGAAGGATGAGAGCGCGGTTAATGGAGGTGCTCAGTCCTCACGTGGACGAGAAGCCTTTGTTTGCCTGGAACCAGGCAGACAACAGGGAAAGCTGGAATAATCCCTGTAATCACAGCTGAGCGTGTGAGGGAATATTTGTCTGTTTAGAGATGAACGTTAATCTGGCTGCATGCAGGTTTATCCTCACGCCACACAGTCACAGGTCAAGGTGAGCAGGGCTCGTTCACTGTTTGATGCAGACAAGCTTTTCTTTTGGTTTGTCGTGTGTGTTATTGCGTGTTTACAGGCTTCTCATGTTAACATAGTGGCTCATGTAATCAGATCTAAAGGCGTTAACATGGCAGAGGCAGTGTTAACATGCGTCACACATCCTCGAGGTCCTGCTTCGTAAGAGATAAGTCACAGCATCAGTCGACACTAATTTAAAACAGGAAGCTGAATGTGCTGAGAATCCGTAGAAAACAAAAAACAAAACCTACCTTGGACATTTTGGTTTTATTATCTCCAGTCAGAAAGGAAAGGTTGTTGATTTCATTCTGGACCACAAAGTTCTGCTCTTCTCTTTTGAAATTCTGAAAAAAGAGGAGGCTGTGAACATTGTGTAGCGTCGCAGCACCCGCTTCCTGACTACGGCTTTGTGTCGCCCAGCAGGAACAGCTGATTATGAGACTCACATGCGACTTGCACCAGAGAATGAATATCTCCGCGACCATTCGGAAGAGCTCATTGGAGTCAGCGTCCGGTTCCTTCAGCCACCTGGACCTGCAGCGACAGCCAAGACGAATGCATCCTCTTTAGCTCCTCTGCAAACAGCAACACCTGCCCCGTCTCCTCCGTAACATCCCTCTTTAGGAAACGCTGACCTGTTGTTGTCCACGTAGCGGATGAGCATGGGGTAGAAGGCGTACAGGTCCCTGCAGAGCACGGCGAACTCATCCAGGATCAGCAGCTCGGCCTCCTGTGTGTCCCCCTTGCTGTCCGCCTTCAGCAGCTCCTCCTCCGCCACCACTTTCACCGTCTTCTTCTTCAGCTTCTCCAGCGTGGGCAGGAAGTGGCTCTTCAGGAGGTCTGCGCGGGCTTTGCTGATGATGGGCTGCACGTACACTGCAAGGCCAGCAAACACGTCAGGGGATCATACTCTCCTTCATCTTCTAATGAAGAATGAGATGCGGGCTCCCACCTGCGATCCGCTTCATCCAGGAGGCCTCGTCGATGCCCAGGTTGTTGTTGAGGATCTTGAGGATGTTGCCCAGGATGAGGCTGAGGTGCTCCGAGGTGACGGTGGTGCAGCACACGCTGCCTCCACTGACCGCCTGGCTCTCAGGGCCCCTCTCCCACCAGTACGACAGGTAGTTGCACAGCATGGGCAGGACCACCTCGATCACGTGGGGCATCTCCGTGTAGCGCGCCCCAGACTCAGACATGTCGTTGATGTCCTTCATCAGCCTGTCGAGGCGCGGCATCCCGGGGCACATGTCCTCCACGCGGTCGGGAATGCCTAGAACTGCAGCAGCACAGCGTCACGGCTGGGCCTGGCTCAATGTCCTCGTCAGCGCGGAACCGCTGGCAGCACTCACCGGCTCGCTCTCTGCCGTTCTTGGTGTTGAACACGGAGCAGGGGTTGTACATGTTGAGCAGCGGCTCCAGGAAGGCGACGGGCAGCGCCCCCGCCAGCGTGGCCAGACACTGTCCCAGAGCTGGCAGCTGCCTGAGGGCCACAGAGAGCGGGTCAGCGCCGGCTGCGCACGCCGCCACCGCCGCTACGTCTGGAGAACCTACCTCTCCACGTAGATGTTCTTCCCGGTGCCGAGGGCGTAGAGGCTGGTGAGGATCCGATAGCAGGACACCTGGACGTCATCCACTGAGAGAGAAAACAAAAGCATGGCGTTAACTGTGCATCAGCCATCGTCGCCATCATGAGTACAGACGTGACGAGTCGACACTAGACTGCAGTCTTTAGCAGCTCCTCAAAGAGCACGTTTGATCACTCCCCAGCTGTCACCACTCACGAAGCAGGTCGACTCCAAAGTGGTGCTGAGTGATGTGCTCGAACAGAGCGGTGAGGATGGGGAGCAGCGCCGCCGTGGTGTAGTTGATGTTCTGTGACACGCCTTTCATCTGCGAGCGCGAGTGAGTGAACTTCCCCAGCTTCAGGTTCTCCAGCGTCTTCTCCAGGTCCTCCGCGGCGTTCTCGAAGAACGTCCGGAGCCCCACGCGCACCGTCTCCGAGGCCGACTTCATCACCGTCCTGTTGGGAAGTGATGAGAGCAACTACTTCACCTTCACAGCCTGTCGAGGTTTTAGTCATGAAATATGAGACGAGTGTCAAGCTGTTACACTGAACATGAAGGATTCATTTAATGAATTAAGATCCTGTGTTTCTGCTTACACTCGATTAAAGAGCACAGGCCACTAATGTGATTAGTTCATCCAATGGCAGCATTTCACAGTGGCTAATTCATTTATAAGGAAATAACCATTGTTAAGTCTTGATGTGTCTCAGTAAGGAGAAATGTAAGACAATCATCAGCTCCTCAGCAAAGACAACGCATGAGCTTAGTTCGCTGATTTAGCCTCATTCTGTATCATTGTCTCCACAGAATACTCAGAGCCCTGGGCAACATGTGGCACATGAAGATTGTTTGGCTCATTTAAAAGGCACACAGGGCTCTTTGTGATGCGGCAGCCTCCCACAAGACACTGGTGCAATATTATTTTAAGACAAAACGCTCGTCCCTAAAGTCACATTATACAGGAGGAAATGTACGTTTCTGTTGATCGTTCCCGGCTGGCTGTAGTTCTGAGCGCTCACCTGGTGTCCAGCGTGTGTGCCAGGATGTGCAGACAGCTCACCATGGTGGTGGAGTCGCTCCCTGCAAGACAGCAGGAAGGAGGCAAACGAAACCATGGGAACCTACAAACTACGAGGGTTCAGCTTCCGCTCAGAGGAGTGATGAGGGAGGCAGACATTTACATTCCTGCGTGTTTAATAGTAATCAGCTTACCAAAGAGTGAAATCCTATGTCTGACAAGAGCTGCCAGTTTACAAAACAGGCTGAGGCAGCGAAGGTTAGAGAAGGAGGAAATGAGAATAAGTCAAGATTAGACATGAGGATTTAAGTAAAGAATGGAAAAGTAATGTTCTCATGCTGCTCAGGTCCATGTGTTGAAGCTGCACCTGGTGACCATCTCCTTCTCTTTGTTGGAGGCATAACCGCTGCTGCTCAGGTTCTTGTTGGGGGAGGACAGGAAGTAGAGAGAGTGGTTTTTGAAGTACTGGTCGATAAGAGGGAGGAGGACCTGGTGGAGAACATGAAGACGACAGGATTAAAACCAGTCAAATTTACTGTAAAAGTCAATCAATGTTAAATAAATGTGACTCACTTACTTTGGCAAAAAACTTGATTTCTTTCTCGTGAGGCGATCGGTCGGTTTTCCCACTGGCAGCCATGGCCTCTGGAGGCACACACATTTGCATTCAGTATCACACACACACAGTAAAGTGAATGAAGCAGCGTTCTATCTGATGCGTTCTCACCCAAGTGACTGATGAACTCCTGAGCTGAGTCCACGTACTTCAGCAGCTTCTTGAGGAACTTGTAGGCAAACCTCTTCTCCATGGAGGAGGAATCCTGCTCCAGGTCCTTCAGACCTCTGCAGTGACACAACTCCCATGATTCAGTGCTCATGACTGCGTTATACGCTCAAATGCTAAAGTCAGCGCGTGGTTCAGGTTTACATTTACGACCTTGTGATGCTGTAGCCATTCGTTTGCAGGAAGCGGAACAGGTCCTGGGCCTTCTCTCGGTCCCGGGCCTTCTCCTTGGCCGTCAGCGTGTCGTAGGGCACCAACAGAGGGTGTGTGCCTCCACCTGACAACAAACACAGTCACCGGAGCCAAGGGATGGATGAGCTGAACCTATTTAATGGGGACCATCCAGGCAGACACATGCTAACGCTAACAGGCAGTTATAAATACTGCAGTGCTACTTTGATCCACCTACACACACACACACACACACACACACACTGGTTCACTGCTCAACACGCATCTGTGATTGACTTCATTAGAAATTCACCTCTGCTTCCAAGGTCACTCTTCTTCTTCTTGGCCCAGATGTTATGGTAATTCTCAGCCACCACCTCCACCATCCCCTTGAAACCAAAGACAAACAGTATGTGACTCAGGGAGGAGCGTGCACTGCCCACGTTCCTCATTTGCATTCAGAGAATATTGCTTTTCATGTGACGTGCAGACAGTGAGAGGAGCCAGCGAGGAGTCACCCACTTGCAGCTCTCTGGACAGGATCACGTTGCTTGTGTCTATCGGGCTTGGGTTGAAGCCGTTGGACTGTCAAAAAATTACAGGTGTTTCATGAGACTCAGCACTTCGATAAAACAAGGTTCTAAAAGGATTTCTCCGTCTTTAAACTGACATATTTTGTTCTGTACCTGGGAGGTCTGCGATATTTTTCTCATTTTCTCGCTCTCCCTCTGTTGAGACATACTCTCTCCATCCTTGGTCCTGTCAACGCTCCAGCCCATCGCCAGCATACTCCTCAGGGACTCTCTAATTGGCCATCTGTAAATCTCTTTCTCCTGAAGCGCAGAGACAGAAACATCGAACGAGGAAGAAAAGATCAGAGGTCTGGAATCTTTGGTTACTCCTTGTCAAACGTTACCTCCAACACATCGCACCTTCTCTGTCAGGGCCTTGTAGGTCCTGAGCTGAGGGTGAGTCTTGGCCTTCTCATCCACACAGTCTCCGTACTTCCATCCCAGCAGCACCTGGGGCACCAGCAAGAGGCACAAGGGTCAAAGTCTGTCTTACATTAAATATAACACATTAGGTGGTACATCCTGTTGTGCTAATGTCTTAGCCTTGTGACATATTCCTAGATTAAACTATGCAGACTTTCTAATGCAGGTACATTTAAAGAACAGGTTCTCCAGGTGGAGGCACCTTTCCTGACCTTACCTTCTCTGCAGACCACTTTTCGTGGCAATGCTCAGCATATTTATTGGCAAACTGCTCCAGCTTCTCTGGAAGAGAAATACTAGGAAACAAACAGAACCTCGGTTAATCTTCACGTCACCGCACATGCATCGAACCGAAGCTGCGACTTCACCACGTCAGCGTGGCTTACTTAGCGGTACTGATGGGTTTGGGGTCAAAGTTGCCCTGAGCGTCGACAGAAACAGGCTTCTCCACAGCGGTGCTAATGGAAGCATCCACGTAGTCCGGTGGCAAGGCTCCAGCTATGGCGCTGAGGCAAGGCATGGCCATCTTGAACAGCTCCGGGTCATATTTCTGCATGTGAAACACAGAAAGCTACAGCTGACTGCAACATACGCTGTACGTCCTGAAAGGCTGGCAAAAACTAAAGTCTGAAACACATGGTTGTAATGTGTTGAGGTCACAAGAGGCCAGAGGAGGACTCGTTAATGAGGAATTATTCCAAGAGCCGAGGAGGCAGCGTGCTAAATGGCTGTCCAAGTATTGACCCTCTGCTCATGAGGGTGCATTTAAAGAGATGATCTGAGTCAAATCAAATTAACCCCCCCTCCCCACACACACACACTAAACAGGAGTCTGATGAATTCCGTTTTATTTACTCATTTATCTAAAACATTTATTGTACTGCACTGTTTTAGAAGCGGATCCATGTTACATGAATGACCCCTTACCCTCTGGGACAGAGATTCAAAGACTCCCCAGAAGATTTTCTTGGTCAGCAGAAGCTCATCCTCCGAGGCTGTGCCATAGCTGCCCCAGCCCGACAGGAGGCAGTAGTACTTCCAGTTGTGTTCGTAGTGGTTGGTCAACAGCTAGAGGACACAAGGAGGAGGCGAGGAATATGTGTATAGGTCAATGAGACACAGGCAGCACTCAAAGTACATGCAGTATGTGATTAGGTTCAATCAAGGCAAAGATTCAGAAAGGCAAAGGGATAGAAAGAGAGGGGCTGAAGTGCAGGAAGTGTTGCTCACCCTCAGCGGCATCTTGCAGTAATCGGTCAGCAAGGGCACATCAAAGACCAGGCGGCACAGGAGCTGCTGCAGCATCGAGGGGCGAAGGTGCCTGCAGAATGTGGGGACACAGATAAGAGTGCTGCTGCCCTGGGCTGACTTTAACTGCTTCAGACTCCTAACACTTTTGTCACGCTGACTGGGATTATCTGGGAAAAGTCTGCCTCTGAGATACAGTGGAAAATTTGCTAGAAAGCTGATAAAATGTTCTGTTGACGGCCGCGCCTGCTGCCGCTGGAGAAGTGTTTGTGGCATTATCGCCTTTAAGTGCATTAATAGAGTTCCTCACTTGCACACGGACAGCAGGCACTCTTCGATGGCGTCTCTCTGCGCCTTGGTGAGCGAGCGGCCCTTGGAGAGGCGATAGATGGTGTGGAGAGTGGAGTCGATGAGGGTGGCGTAGTGCTCGGTGCCGGCGAAGAGGGGGGCGCAGCGGGTGAGGAGGGGGAGCATGGCGGAGCCGATGTAGCGGTTCATGGCTAGGGCCGTCTCAGTGGTGCACAATCCGTCCTGTGGGAAGACAAAGGTCAAAGATCACACAGCGTGGAGGAGGGCTACCAAAGCAATGGACTTACAGTTATAACAATTGCCTTAATCAGCCGAGTGTAATGAGGAAGTTCTCATTAGTAAAAAAAGGTTAATCAACAATATTATTGATCGTGAAACTCCTTGATGAGACTCACTGTATCCAGAGACGTCGCTGCCCTCAGGTCAGGAAGGAAGCCCACCTCGAGCAGGTGAAGCAAAAAGCTTTGGTCCTCAATCCCATACACTCGATCCAAAAACAGCACCATGGGGGCCTTGTGGTCCGGACAAAAGCTGGCAGACATGTCAGGTTCTGTCACTGAACCATCTGCAACGAGAGACACGGAAAGAGTTCCCCAAGTGTGAAATGACATCACTAAAGCTCATACAGGTTGAAGGCTTCTCTGATTAGGCGACTCGTGTGTTCATTAAACGGGAGCCTGCGGATGCTGGGATACTGTGGATGGCGCGTCTGGGCCTTGGCCCGCTGACAGCTCGCTGAGCTCGGCGGTGCTCACAGCAGCAAATTTAAGAGGCGAGCGGTGCCGCGCTTATGCAGATCAATCAATAAAGCAAGACAGCTCGCTATAGAACGGATCTGGCTTACTCAGTGCTATGGGAGTGTGCCGTAAGAGCGTTGTGCTGATTAAAAAGGCATGAGCAGCGAGATGGAATCAATAACCTTCCACGTGGCACCGAGTGTCTGAAGCCCTGTAGAAGTCATGTGGTAGCATGCAAATGAGACCAACGTGTCGTCTGAGGCGCGTCATGGTCACGTGATCAGCACCTTTGTTGATGACGGGCATTTTGAGTGGGATGCTGATTATTCCCACAAGGTCCTCGATGGGCACCAGAGAGCGCAGGATGGCTCGAATCCGCAAAGCTTCACCTTTTCCCTTGTTGATGATCTGAGGCAGGAAAAAAAACACATTTGAATTTGGAAAAAGCTGAATCCATTAAATATTCACTAATTGTAGGAGTCGTACATGCATCTCTGGGGCGCAACGACCCAACAGGTCGATGAGGGCAGAGTAGAAGGACATGATGGCGTTGCCCATGTGGACCACCTCCTCCTCGTGGTCGCCGTCTGCAGACCTGGTGGTGGGAAGAGGGAGGGGATTGGCTCAAGCAGCCCATTATAAGCGTGAGGCCCTATAATGACCTGATCTGCATGGCTTACACATCGGGGCTGAGTCCCTGGACGGAGCCTGGCAGATCCAGCGCTGGAGTCTCAGAGATCTTGATGGCCTCCTTCATGGCAGCCAGCAGACCGTTGCCCCCCTCCCCCCTCAGCGCCGGCCCGAAGCACTCCGGACGGCGGATGAGCAGCTTGACCACGACACTGGAGTTCTCCTCCACACTCTCACCTGACACATGCAATGCATGTAATGAGCGGACGAGCCACACACTTGCATCACAATCACTAAAGTTCTATCACGCTCCATGGCTTGTATTGTTAAAATAAAGTGGAATCAGGGATGTTCAAAACATCTGTACCATTAACAAAGACAGCAAAGCGCAGGAAGGACAGATAACGCTCCCCCTCAATGGGGTTCCAGCCGATGTCTGGATAACCTTTAGCCAGGAGCATGGGGCAACTCTGGAGGCCGCAGCCGGCCAGGTAGGTGACCACCTGCCATCCAGAACATACAACACGTTACAGCTTCAGAATCTCACCTCATCTGTTTATAGCGTTGACCCTCACCACAACCAGCACGCGGCCTCACCTTGTCAAGATCAGGCTCCTCCAGCGCCAGTGCCAGGCCGTTGTTGTCCATCACCGAGGAGGCAGCCACATCTAGAGGAGTGGAGCCCCTCATGGCTGGTGACGCTGCAGGATGGACGCACAGTCAACAGTTCACAAACAAGATCATGAGCGATGGAAGATACAGCATCATTACTCCTCCATCCATAAATGTGGAATAAACACAATGAGTGAGAGCTGAACCCACCCAGACCCACGCTGCTGTTCTCCAGCAGGTAGCTAAGATGGTCGAACATGGCCTTTTGGTTCTGACGGCTGATGCGGCAGAAGTAGCACAGGAAGCGACAGCAGCTCGCCACCATTTTGGGGAACGCGATTTCCTGCGAGAGGTCATATGTGGATTAGGTAGCGACACACTGCACATCTGAGCCGCTCAGGCATCATGTGTTCAGTGAACACACATAGACTAAATGTCACTTGAAAGCTGCAGTTGGTGATGAACGGTCTCTGATTGCTTTAATCCAGAGTTTGTTATTAGTTCCCACAAGTCCTTATGCCTAATTAATGTCTGAGTCCTGACACTGTTACATGCTGCCAGCCAGAGACTCGGCGCCCCCTCTGCCCTCACTCTCTGACTCTGTCAGCCCACCTACCGGAACCTCGTCTTCATTAACACACACTCACCACGAGACAACACAACACAGGAGCAGACTGAAATACTAAAGGGAGCGACACGCTCGCCAAGTATCGGAATGGAGGAAGTTATGAAACCTGGGATTTATCTCCTCCGAGCACGTTGACCATGACCTCCATGACAGTCTCGTGCATGCCGAGGATCCTCATTAGGTTGGGGTGCTGGTAGAACACCTTGTTGTTCATGATGTCGCTGAGGATGCATGGACAGAAAACAATGACATCAAACCATGCGTTCTGATTCAGAAGAAGGGTCTTAGTGTTAGTGGCCTACCCCAGTCCATCAATCATGAGCTTCTCCTCCTCCTTTCCCATACGCACAGACAGCAGAGACCTGATCTGACCCAGGGAGGCCAGGAGGTTAATGGTGTCCTGCACCGAGGCCGCACTGATGGTGTAAGTCTTCCTCATGGCTCGCAGCAGCTCCCCGATGCTGTCGTACTGCCTCCTGAGCAGGCTGAACATCTTACGGACCAGCTGCGGGTCCTGGATGTGACACTCCTGGGCCCAGCTCACCATCGTCTGAGAGATCAGCTCCTTCAGGTTGGCTGGAGAAACAAAAGGACACGACTGAGCTCGCTAATAATGAACAAGCATCGGGGTCCATTTGGAGCTTCGGTTTCTCTGCAGGGGAAACATTTAGTTTTTTGCTACCTCCTGCTCTGCGGCTCTTTGTAATATGCAGGTAGTTCGGATTAGTTGATTATGAACTTGCAATGAAGTAAATCAGCTACGCATCATTGGCTTCAGGATAATGCACTGTACAGAGCCGCTCATCTAAACACACAAAATAAAACCAAACGCTGAGTAGAAAGGCTGCGTTTCCCAAACAGACAGTGACGCAAATGAGGCGCTGAGCACAGAATAAAGGACAGCAGACAGCTCAGAGTGGAGCTAATAGAACGGAAGGCGCTGCAAGTCTGCTCTGTAATCAGCTGCCTTCATTCTCCTCTTTGTGCAACGAGGGAAAACAGTCACGGAGCTCATTTACAAGGAGACGACCAGGGAAGCAGCGGATGACGTGTTAATCGGCCTGAACACGGTACAGACATTTGTTTGCGGTTCCCCTTAAGGCTTTATTAAAACTGGATCGATAGCGCGGGGGAGCGGCTGCACGGCTGCTTTAGTGTGTTCTTATTTATACACAGGACGGAAAGACATCAATTCACCGACTCCGAACCATAAAAGATGCAGCAATTTACGGTGCTGCCATTAGATGATTGTTTGCCTGCGTTTGTGTGATTGGATCTGCCGCTCGAGGCTGTCGATCAGCGCTGTGTTTGGTGTTTGGGCGTTTGCGTCACAGGCGAGGACCCGGCAGAATGTCCCAGTCAGCGCTAAGCGATGCGTCGGCGCTCCGTTCCTTCCTCTCAGCCCGCGCTTCGCGACACCTGACCCCCATTCTGTGGCGCCACGCGCCCCAGCGTCGCCTCCTGTTTTCACTCCTCTGGCATTCGGCCTCGCTGCGACCCGGCAGACAAATGTGACCCGTCTGGAGTTACACTGATGCGAGCCAGTGGCGACATCGCACAGAGGGCGAGTCATCGCGTCTGTCATGGTTCTGCTCAGTGACCTCCAGAACAAATACGGCCTCTTAATCCACAGTGGTTCTGATACTCTACACAAACAACCAGGGGAAGAATTAGCCTGTAGACGTTTGACTCTCACTCCTCCCATCACTTTCTTTTTAAAATGTAAAAGCGATGCACCTGAGCTGAGGTCGTCACCACAAACCAGTCCTCTAATCGATCAGCTTGTATACAACCACCAGCAGCACCCTCCAGACATAGACTACCCCATCCTGTGCTCTGGGTTCGCACCCGCCTCCACATATTTCAGCCCAGATCCGTCCCTCTGCTCTCAGGAATGAGCAGTGACGGTACAGAGATGTGCTCAGAGCCACGCAAAGGTTCTCAGCTGTAATAAAACACCCTGACTCACATTAGATATTCTCCTATTATGCAGTAAAGGCAGACACCCTGTTCTGTATGTGCTGTTTTATTGCCAGAGCTGGGTGCTTCGCAGGAGAGGTCATATGAAAGAGGGAAACTGCTGCCATAAATGAAGGCGCACGCTAATAAATAACGTGCGATGCGCAAACAGCAGCTTCAAATTACAGCCGTCCTCCGACTCCGACGCCAGTCGGACAAGATGAAGTCTGTTTATACCAGCTGAGTCATAAGTTGGGACTTGATTGGTGGCAAATTAAACTCAGCTTGCTCAGTATTTATGCTGTTGCTACTGACCTCCGTGGCTGAAAACGCATCTTGTTTCTGCGTGAGCTCATAATTGTGTGTTTTTTGCCCAGACATGCACACGTGTCCCGGGGTTTAATCAAGTGAGAGACTCGTGATTTTTTTCTCTCATCTCTGCCGGAGCAGCTGACAGAAGCAGCTCTTCACTCTGGAGCCGGCTCCATATTACCATAATGAAATTGAAAAGAAATTGAAATGGAAATGACTGCTTTGGTCCGCATGACAACAGGCAGGCGGAGGCAGAGCGAGGCAGGGCCGATGGAGCTCCCGCCGCAGGTTTTACCGGCCGCTGGGTGAATATCAGCAAAACCGATCAGAAGCAGCGGAGGTGAATGTCATGACTGGCTAGAAAATAAGAAGCTCGGGGTGCAAACAGCAAATATTCCTCAGTGGAAAGCCTTCATGACTTGTATATTATATTATATTCTCAGAGACCAACCAAATGTGCAGGAGCATGAAGAGCTTGTCATGTTTTAAGATGATGAGCTCAGGAGAACTCAAAGTCAGAGAACAGTTCTGTGCCAAAGTGAACCACACACGTCGAATTCAATTAAGAAACCGCAGGATTTAGTTTTAACTGCATTTCAGAAAAACGCTGTAAAATGGAGTCTGTAGAAACAGGCAGCTGCTGGTCCTGTACAGCATGTTGCTATAGATGTAGTTAGATGTTTTTAATCATGGATTTCTGTTTTGAACTGCATTAAAGCCGTTCTCCTCTCACTTGGTGCAGCTTGTGTCTTCTCCGTGGGCTCCTTGGTTCTTTGGGACTGGCCTTTGATCTTGTTCACCAGCGTTAGGAGTCGACCTTTAATAGATGTGTCCTGTTCGTCTTCATCTTCCTCCATCGGGATTCCTACGCAGCACAAGCAGACAGACACCACTCATCAGGCTTTAGCAGACAAGCTTCGCGTATCATGCGTCGCACACAATCGAGTCTGAGGTGGAAATTATCCTTGATGAACCTCTGCCACGGATGCACGGCTGCAACTATTAAGCTATTAGAGCAATGTGAGAGGCTCCGAGCTATAACTCATCAGATTATAGCAATTACAATAAAGCAGAGACGCTAATAAACTACTTCTATGGCGCATGTTCCACAATAACCATGAACCAGTGGGCGTCTCACCACAGTGGAGCTGCAGCTGGTTGTGGAAATCGTACAGCTCCTCCTGGATGTTTGTAGGACACGGACAGTCTTCACCCATGCTGAAGGTCAGCAGCATGTTAATCTAAAGGGGAAACACGTACAGTACTTTAATTATCAGAATTTTAACACGATAAGCAACTAATGGGAATCAGTCATTACAGTAAGTGCATGCAGACTGTAAGGAAGTGATGCCTCCGGCTGCTTTCTATTCACTGGATGCTTGTAATTGGTGTTAATCCTCTGTGGCTGCTTTGCACCTATATGAATAGGACCTGGTCGCACATGCTAATTACTCTGCGTCTGATGGTCTCACCTGTTCTTGGGGAGGGGATCTGAACTCCTTGGTCTTCTTGGCAGTGACGGCGGCGGACATGTTGAGGGCGAGCATCAGCTCGTTGTAGCGGAACTTCTGGTTGTGCTGCAGCTTGGAGACGAAGCTGTCGGAGAAGGACACGATGGCCTCGATGCGGTGCTTCAGCTCGCAGTCGCAGAAGTAGTGGAGCAGCTCGCACATCTGGAGGAGAGAGAGAGACGACTGTCGCAAACAACGTCGGAGTCCTGCTGCTTATTAAAGCCAGCATCATTTGTTCAGGAGGGAGACGGGGCAATTTCATGTTTGACTGACTTGTGAATAGGTCCATTACAGCTGAGCATGTGCTTGTGTCTTTAGCAGCGAGCGGCCTCGTGTAGATGACGACGCTCATTGTTACATGTTCTAGCGCTTTACCTTCATTAAGACTTAACGCATGAGGGTGGGTGCTTCTCCATCCTTCTTACCCGGCGCTTGACGGGCTCGGGCAGCCTCTTCTCCAGCAGGCCTTTCATTGGCTGCTTGGCCTCCTTGGCCGCCTCCTCCTCTCCCGCCTCCACCGCCTTCCCCTCTGCCCCCTTGAGGCCTTCTTTGTCTGTGGATCCTGAGGCTCCCTCCTCGTGCGTCTGCCTGAAAACATTGGGGTCAATGAGCAGGAGGATCTTCTGGACGTCCTCGCTGCTCAGCACGCCCATGGTGAGCAGGGTGCTGATGAGGTTGAGGATTGGCACGAACTGGAACTCCACGCTTCCCCCCACGGGGTCCCGGATGTGGTGGCCTCCGCCCTGAACGGCCTCGGTCAGCATCACGATGGCTTTCTCCTTCAGCGCGTCCAGCGGGATTTGGGGGCTGTACAGATGCTGCTCCCGCTTGGTGTTGATGAAGCAGGGCGGGGCGAAGTTGAGGCGCGGCTTCAGGGACGTGCTGAGCCCCACGCCCGGTGGACGGTGCTTCTTGTTGGCGTCGGAGAAGAGGCGGATGGAGCGCGTCTCCGGCGTGACGGGGATGATGAACTCCTCCTTCATCATGAGCCGCGCCTCCTTGGCCGTCTCCAGGTGGATGCTGATCAGGACGTTGTAGAAGCCCTCGCGTAGCATCCCCGACAGGTACTGGTTGTCGATGGTGTATAAGAGCTGGGACTGGTCCAGGTGGCTGCACAGGGCGTGAGCCACGCGCGTGTTTCCCAGAGCGCAGAGGGCACAGTAGAGCTTCAGCGTGTGGTAGTGGAACGTCCTCAGGTCCTCCTGCTCAGACAGCTCCATGATGTCAACACACCTTGGAACGAAGGCAGAGAGCGTACAGCATGAGACAGGGCTTAATGCTCCGGTTGGGCTCAGTCCGACCGCGACCCTGGTGTGATTGGACCTGCAGTGAGCTGTTCACCTGTTCTCCTCAGGAATGTGCACAGCCAACATCTGCAGAGGCTCCACACACTGGACCACCCAGCCGTGACGCTCGTTGACCCGCGCCGTTTCCACTTTGAGGAAGGTGTTGGGCATGCGGCTCCAGAGCACCGCGTTGATGGTCTGCACGTCCAGCCGCGGCGGACACTGGGGCACCGGGTTCTTGTGCTCGCTCTTGAAAATGGCTGATGAGAGCGGCATGGCACTCTGGAGCACAAAGACAAGCATTTCCTCATGAGGACAGGGGTGAGTAAACTTCACAGATGGATGTGGAGGACAGTACCTTTATTTTAGCCAGCTCAAACTGAAAGAGGTTTGGGCTTGTGGGACGCACAAACACAGCAGGGAAGAGTTTGGTGTTTGGTTCCACCTGTGACGGAAATAATGAGAGATGGCAACAGGAAGTAACATCACACTGTAAAGGAGAAAAGGGGAGCAGAGAGTCTGGGCTGCAGAAAGCAGCTTAAGGATGCGTCATGAAACTTAACTACTTAGTGTGCAGATGGGCGAGTGTGTGTGTGTGTGTGTGTGTGTGTGTGTGTGTGTGTGTGTGTGTGTGTGTGTGTGTGTGTGTTTCATGATCATCGGAGAGTGGCGGCTGTGATGGCACGATGACTCAGCGCCTGCTCGGTGAAGCCTCACACAACTCCAGCGAGGGAGAACATAAGAAGATTATATGGAAAGGTTCTTTCAGATTTAGCTCTGAATGCGTCTGAACAGGCTGAAATGCAACAATACAGACGTCACAGCGCTCGGGAAAATATGCAAAGAGAAGAGGAGTCATCCTCAAGGTCAACGCAATCAATATGAGACGCTCAGACAATGGCACAGGCTGTGAAATGGCTGCAGTCGCTGCAGGTGATGAGACGAGGTGGATCATGACATATCGGAGCCAAACACCAGCGGCAGCATCTGATCGGTGTGTGAATGTGTCGGTACCTGGTAGCAGGTGGAGACCTCCCTGCCGTTGACGGTGAAGCTCACCAGGCCGGTGGCCAGGTCTATGAGGCAGCCGATCTCCAGGTCCACGTTGCTGCGGCTGGAGGCGTGGGCAGCGCTGGTGACGTCCCCCCCCCACACCATGTAGCAGTTACTCCTCTTCACGCTGCGGCCACACAAACATTAACGTCACGTGTGCAGACTCCACATACGTGTGGAAAAGTGTCCCAGCGGCGGCTTCACCTCTCGTGGACTCGTCCTCGCTCGTCGCCCAGCGTCACGGTAACGGTGCGGATCTTGCTGAGGTTGAAGTTGTTGCTGTAGTAGTGGTAGTCGGGGGTCACCCACCCCACCCACACGCAGGAGGGGTCCTGGCCAGCGAAGACCCTCACGGAGTGATGGTACTGTAAGACAGAGGAGCGTGAGCGGCTGCAGCGGCAGCAGCGGAGGTGAGAGGACGCTCCTCACCGTGGTGATGCTGCTGTAGTCCACCCGCCTGCTCTCCTCGCCGTGCCGCACAGACCGCAGGGGGTACCTGTCAACCACTCAACAGGCGTCAGGTCCTGTGATGACACGGGGCAACGTTCTGGAGGAGTGGGAGCGGCTGCATACCTGTGTTTGACCTTGAGGTTGTCCTCGTCGTGCACCCCGTTCATGTCTGCGGCCGGGCTGGTCTTGAAGTGGGAGTGGAACTCCACCGGCATGCTGAGGCGGCAGAACACCGTGTCCGCGTTGCTGTTCTGGGCGCCGAACGTCTTGTGGGTCACTTTGAGACACGGGGGGCTGTCGACGGTGCCGTCGATCCTGGTCACCTGCAAACAGGAAGAAGGTGTGTGCACACGCCGCACAGCGCTCTGCTGCATCCTGAGCGGCGCCGGGTCTTACTGCGATGTGGTTGTGGGCCTTGGGCACGTTGACGAACGTGGGCAGCCGCTTGCTGAACCACATGGTGACCTCTCGGTTCATGTTGACGGCAAAGGGCTCGAAGCCCTCCTGGAGGCCACACATGGTGTAGTACTTGAAGGTGCTGGCGTCCTTCCCCAGGTTCATGCGACCCACCTGAGACAGGCCGAGGCTGCAGACCGGGATGAACCCTGAGGGAGGCGTGAAGGGGCGGGGGAGAGGACCAAGCCACTTGGTTTTCAGGCGCCGCTGCTGTTCATTTACACATGTCTACATCTCCTCTCACTCACTCACCGTCCTCCGTGTCAAAGTCGGTGAAGCAGAGCTCCGAGCCTTTGGTGGTGATGAGGATCTCTCCGTTGAGGGTGAAGATCATGGACTTGTCCTCCATGTTGATCATGCAGCCCACCACATCCCTGGCGTGCCAGCAGCGCCCGAACAAGCGGCTGCCCATGTTCAGACAGTGGCCCTGGTGGAGCACACGTGCACCGTTTGTAGAGACCTCCACTCCCGCGGTGCAACGCGAGGAGCCGACAGCCTTACCCTGTATCCGTCAAAGACGAAGGCCAGCTTGTCTGTGCCCAGCTCCACGTCCGGCTTACACCCAGGCCGGGCCCAGCCCACCCGCATGTCCCCTCCCGTCACGGCCTCAAACTCAAAGTACCACTTCCCCGTCTTCACCGCGTACGTCCGCTCCACTCTGAAGAACCGGATCTTGTCGATGCTGAGCCTCTCCACCACTTGTCCTATTCGATCAGAGGGACATTCGAATGAAAAGAGGCTTGTGGGCCTAAAGGCCGGAGGCGTGTGTGGTAAACTCACCGCCTTCCTGGTCGGACGGCTCTATGTTGTAGCCGTAGCCTATGAGCGTCCGGATGGCCTCGCGCAGGCTGTCCCTGTTGGACTTCTTGGTGCGCTCATCCAGCAGAACGTAGGGAACCAGGCGAGGGTTGCGTTTACTCTTCAAATCCTTGAGAGACGAAGGAAAATGTTAGGAAGCGATCACTTCCTCCACCACTAGTGGGCTCGTGTTTGTGGATGACTGCTGTCAGTCCCAGTAATTGAGAAGTTAATTGGCCTTTTATTGCCATCAGGCCACGGCTGCTCATCACTTTCCTCCATCTTTCCTGTCTCATTTCCCATTACAGTAATCCCACTGGGGCTGAGGTGCAGCCATGGAGGTATCATATTAATACTGCTTAAGCAGATTTGCAGGGCTTAATTTGAAATCTTGCTTTGCTTATTAAGATTGCAGGCTGTTTGTTTGACCCGGCACAACAGCTTCCATCTCCCTGAAGGGCCTAATGGAAGCCTGATGGCATTATACTGGTCAGTGGCGGCGGCTCCAGGGGTTCCCGTTCCCTCCACGTTACAGTACCTGCTGGATGCCGTAGGTCCAGCCCTGCTTGATGCGGTCCTTGGCCCACACATTGTGAGCATTCTCTGCCAGTTTGTCCACCAGCAGCTCCTGGCCTGAACTCAGCTTGATGTCCGACAGGTCCAAGGGCGACGGCTTGTAACCGTTGGACATCATGTAACTGGAACAACACATGTCTCAGCCATAATTGCAGTACAGGGTTTAGGATTCGTTTTACATCTGTAGCCTGATCAACAAACATCACTATAATGTCTCAGTTCAGAGTAATTACATGAGTAATGGGACATTCCTACTTACTTCTTGGGCAATTTGATCTTTTTCAGGGCGTCTTCAGCGTTGGGATTCACCTGAACAACACGACAGCCCAGCGCCAACAGGGTCCTGTGGGGACAAACCCAGCGGAGACTAAAAAGGTGGGTTCTGTCTCCGACTTTAAAACAGGCTCCAGTGCTGAACATACTTCAGGGTTTCTGTTGACATCTGCAAGTTGTAGTTCTTTTCCGTCTCTGGCAGCTTGGAGAAATCCACCAGGCACGGATGCTGCCGCTTATTATCGTCCCTTATCTGCGAGGGAAGACGCACGCGGTGAAATAAGGCGACTCTCCTCCGCTGCCTTCATCATTGTTCATCTGTACTTCTATGTACTGTGGTGTACATAGGTGTGTGTGTGTGCTGTTACTACAGAGAATACACAATATGCACATGAAATACACATCCTCATTGTGAAGCAACGAGGGAACGGGCTGGCGGTGATGGACAGCGTCCACTAGTGAACATGTGATGAAGGAGGAACCGAGGAGCATGTTTTCTTGGAGCAGACGGAGAGGCGTGAGTGGAGAACCAGGTGGGAGGTGTGTGTAACGGTGCGACGCCTCTGACGAGGCTGCATTTGACTTGAAATAATCCCTTGGGCTGCGTCGCTCAGAGGATGCGGCGCCGGGCGTTTACCAAGAAAACATGCAGTCTGCGTTCAGACGTGTGTGTCAGCTCTTTTGTGAATAGTACAAGGACTCAGCACAATTCTATATTGTACGTGGAGTCATAAAGGTATTTATATGTAAATAACAGACACCGCTTTTTGCGTCTGAACTCACGTCTATGAAACAGCTGGTATAGCAAAACACAAAGAACTCAAATATCAGTTTTCTAAATACAATTTAGCACATTTTAATTTCCTAAACATGTTTGTGTGTTAGAACAAGCAGAGTTCAGACGGTGCAGGCTCACGTTTGTATTATAGACATAAGAGCTGTGTCCATTTTGCTGTTCGTTCATCATCAGGGCAAAACATTGGCATTTTCCTTTAGCTTCTACACAATAAAACAAGAAAACCAACACGGCAGCTCCTGTTGCCTTCAGGCTCCTCCAGACCAATTAAACACAGAAGAGAGCTGGTTGAGGAGCCTTCCCCTCGTTCTGCTAAGCTTTCATAGACACTGTACCAAATGTGAGGATGGTATTTCTCTTGGCAACTGAACTCACCAAGTTGCCAAAGTTTCCCCTTGTAAAAACACACTGATGGACCCTCAACTTTTTTACATATTCCATTGACTACAAGACGCAGATTCGAACTACAGACCTTTCTCTCGCTTTCTTGTTGTGCTGAAATTGCCAAAATTTCCTGTTCTGCCCTTTGGGTGAAACAAAAGCGTTTCATGATCTGTATTAAATGCAGACACGATGACTCTGACCCACAAACGAACTGAGATGACATGTGTAACATGGACAATGAATGTGGACTTTCTACTTACCCTCTGTTTGGAGTGAACCGCAAATTATAAAAGAGAAAGCAAGATGGTGTTCTGTCCAGGCTTTCATGACGGCTAAAATCTCTTCACATGTGTAATCGTGATGTTTAGTTCTCCACATGCATGGATTATGCTTTTACCTCCTGAGTGACGCTCTCATATCGTACGAATGAAGGAACTATTCTCACCTTGCCAAAGCACCAGCCCAGCTCGATCTTGTTCATGCCCCACAGCTCATGGATGTTCTCAGCCAGCTTGTCCCGAACCCTCTCCAGATGAGGCGGCATCACGATCTGGGGACATTGGGGGAGTTTAGCAGCGTGTTTGCTCTGTGTATCCCTGTTACCCACGGGTCCCATTCAGCGGCGCTACCTGGCTGGTTTCCACAGGCGTGGGGATGAAGGAGGCCTGTGACATGAACTGAGTGGTGCCCAGGAGATCTCGGACGCCGTCCATGTCCCTCTTGTACTCCTTCACCGGCTCCACCTTCATCTTCTCCTTGGGCAGCAGGGCTTCGTAGCACGGAGCGTAACTGGAGGGCGGCAGGAACTTAAAGTCGCCATGTCGACCGCCCAACAGGAAGCGCACCCTAACGAGACAGACCGGCGTAATTAGATTGGCTTATTGTATTACTGTGTACAGACAAAAAGTTAATTACTATGAAAAAAGTGTGTGTGCATAGTGCACGGCTAATTCTATATTTAATACAATGAAGCAATAATCAGACAGCTGATAATGAAAGGAGCAGACAATGAGAAAAGAAGCAGCTACGCGTCTAAACGTAACTACTTTCCTCCTGTTAATCAGCTTCAATCAGTTCCAGCCTCTGCTTTCACAGGACACGTTACATAAAAGTCTTAACAGTGAGTCTCTGCTAACGCCCAGAGCAGCTCCTGTAGTAGTAGTGACGCCAACAGGCCCACGCGGCTGCAGCCATCTATTATTGAGGGGAAATAAGCGTGTTCACATTCTGGCACATTTGTCTCCACAGAGCAGTTGTTCACTGGGTCACACGTGTTTTACCCACAGGGTTTATGCAGAACAGTTACAGGCATGTGTTCTAATGTAAAATAAATTCAATTAGCAAGGAGAAAATGGGCCAGCAGCCACAAAGAGGAGGTGAAGTGGTGCACAGCTGACGTCTCTTCACTTTCTGACGGCTCACGTGACCAAATGAAGTGTGGCTTCAAAGACTCACCATGGGTAATGCAAACGCTTTATTAGGTCAGACTCAATCACGGAGTCATGAAAGAAACGCTGGAGCCTGAAATTTCATTTTAAAGTCTTGTCAGTCACACTATCGCTGGTCACCGTGGCAACAGATGAGAATACGAAGCTAGTGTGTTTTACCTGTATCCAGTGTCAAAGCTGGGAGGATTAGTGCATTTAAACCAGAAGGAGTGGGTGGATTAAATGGATTTCATGGAGGTAGTGTGTATATATGGCATGTCATGTCTCCCCCAGCTTGTGTGTGCAGCTCATTTATCATCCAGGAATCTGAGTGTCAGACAACACACGGGGAGAACAAACACACACACACACTCACTTGACCCCTGCCGAGAAGCTGACAACAGGGAAAAACAGCCCGTCCGTGTTGAAGTTCTCAAACATGCCCTGAACGGGCTGTCCGTTGATCCTAAAGGAGATGCTGGGAGCGCCGAGGTCCAGACAGCAGCTCACCACGTCCTCCGAGGTCAGGACGTGCTGGTTCAGGGACGCCACGGCCCGAGGGACGCGACCTGTTCCGGCCGCAGGGACAGACAGTGATTCAGTCAATTATCAGATCACGCTCGTCTTTGACACCGTCACTCTGGGCCGCGGGTGTGTGTTCAAACCCAGGTTCAAGCTCATCTTTAACAGTCCACACACAAATACTGCCTTTTCCGCCCCTCACTGACCTGACCAGAGGTGAAGTCCGTCAAAACCAAAGGAGTAGAGGTCGTCGCCCACGCCGTTGCCGCCCCAGCCCTCCCCCCCCCCGGGGTACGGTGCATAGCCTTTGCTGTTGGCCCAGCCCACCCGCAGGTGGGAGGGTTCGCTGGTTACGAAGTGGTCCACCTGGTCGATCATCAGCTCGTAGTACCACTTCTTATACTGAGCCGAGCCCTCGCTCACCCCCAGGAATATGTTGGGCCTCATGCTGTCGGTGAAGAAGAACATGGAATCAACAGGTGAGCAAATAAATTGATATCAAATACTCTCATATTAATTCAACAGTGGTCCTGAGGACAGCATCATTTAATTTGCTTTGACAATTTGCTAAAAAGGCGAACAGCACAGAACACAAACAGAGATGTGTGGGATGAAATGTAAACGTGTGGGAGCAGCGTGGCGCTGGTGGCGTTCCGACCTCTGCACGTCGTTGACCAGCTGGGTTTGCAGCAGCAGGTCTCTCTTGGGCAGCAGGTGATCACAGATGAGGTTCTGGTTGGCCCGCACAGCGACGCCGTTGCACACACACAGCGAGCAGAGCACGTCCAGGATCTAGAGAAGGAGAATGAGCATCAGAACAGCTCCACACGCGGTGCAGCCCAGATGTGAGCATCCAGAGCCGTCGTCTGTGAAGCTCATAGCTGCCCATTGATGCTGGAGGTCAGTCTCTGCTCCTGCAGCCACTGCGTAATTACCACGAGACGCTCGTTGGGGGCAGAAACATGTCCAATAATTTCCCTTTGATGCTGGGATAACAATGCCATTGAATTAAATGGTTGGGGAAGCTCAGCCAAGGGTGACAGGCAGGAGAGGCTGCGCTTCATCACAGGCCCTTTACTCCTGCAAAACCCAAACGCCCGGGCTGATTTATGACCCGGACCAACAACCGCCTGCTGCTGATCTCATTTCACTGTTAAACAGCTTGATTTACGATATGAACACAATGCTCACAAGCCTCTAGGAAGCGTCCGTCAGAGATGGTTTGTACGCTGGGAGAAAGCAGTCACTGAGCAGGGAGGAGGTGACAAAGAGGGAACGCTTACACTCCTCCTCCTACAGAACCTCACTGTGTTTTTACTGTGTGTATTATTTATCTCGCATCCACGGTCACGTCCCGTTCTGGCTGCAGACCCTGCTGCCTACCTTGTGGTTGCGTCCGTGCTTGTACAGCAGTGATATGATGGACTTGATGTGTCCTCTCTGGATGATGTTGAGGGCCTCGGGGCTCTCTATTAGAATGCAGTGCAGAACCTCCAGGATGCCTGCAGACGCAAACCCATCAGTTAGAGGACCGTCGCAGCACGGATCAGCACGTCTCAGGGCACAGGAGGAATACCTGAAGACGACTCCAGCCGCTCCAGCTTGCTGACCAGCCAGTCCAGGTTTTTGGAGAACTGGGTGCAGTTGTTCCTGTTTCCTCGGATTAGCGCCGCTGCAGGACACAAGGAAAATGTGCAGAGAATTTGGTTGGGTCCTACGCATTTGCAATGTTAAGAGACGGCTGCTACCGCAAGCGAAGGGGAGGGATTCTATTGTGACTTCATCCATACTAATTTAGAAGCCTAAGGAGACGAGACACGCGGACAAACGCACCCACATGTGTCCTAGAGGAAAGAACAACACGGCTGCAAACTCAGACAGACGGGAAAAAAGGAGGGAGGCGTCCCAAATCCACTTAGCGCTGCAGCGGAGCAGGTGCACGGAGGTGGGAACAGGGGATGAGCGGGACGTGGCCGGAACACTAATAGGAGCCAGGAGGGAGCATCAGTGTAAACAGCGGCGTGAAGGACACGCTGGGAGGGCACGGCTCAGCAAGGCAGCGCTTCAGGCACAGTGCAGTCAAACGCTGGATTCATCACACACACGTCGGAAGGAGGGGTGACGTTTGCAACAAACAGCCAGAAACGCATCTGGACGCACAGATCTGCTACTCACCCAGGAGCTCGTACAGCAGGTTGAGGATGTCCTTCCAAGCTGCTCCCGCCTCCGAGCCGGCACATTCCCCGAAGTGAGCGGCGCTGTTGTAGACGCTGAGGCGGTCTATGCAGCTGGACACCAGGGTCAACATGCCCTAAGACGCAGGGGTCCAACAGTCCAGCATCAGTGCAATGAGGCAATAAACGCCTCCACTTGTGTTAACGCTCACAGGTCTGGTGTTAATGATGCCGACTCATTAGTGCGACAGCATCATTTCTGCAGCGTTTAATTAGGTGACTGTCCTGAATGCAGCTCATGGCTTCCTCCGCTCCTATTCATGGTTGTGTCATGATGATTTATACTACAGAGAATTATCTATAGTGATCGAATATGCTAAACGGAGGGTTTTAAAAAGACACAATTGAAAACCCTCATGATTTATAAAGGCAGAAAAAATCACAAGTCAGCTGTTTACAGTGACAAATTGACCTTCGGAACATAATTCATCACAGCTTGGAGGCGTTACAAAAAACAGGACAATAAAAAATGCTTTAAAATACTCAATTCCAATTAAATTAAATTATGTCCCTTTAACTTCCATTATTTTACGGTGGCCTGAGAGGACGTGACGTGGTCGTGGCCTGTTAAACATTCACAGTCTGGGTAGGTGACATCACGGGGCCAATAAACATGCTCGACATGTTGTAACCGATGAAAGCAATTCAGGCCCTGTAGGTGCAGGAAAAGCAATAAGAAGAAGCTGCTGACGCCTCCAAACCCTGAACAGAGAAACTCACTTCCTGTTTGAATAGGTTCTGGCGATTCTTGAGCGAGCGCAGCTTAATCTGTCTGTCTTCATGCTCCAGCTCCGCGTCGGGGAGCTGGAAGTAGGTGATGAGGTCATTGAGAGTTTGGAGCACCTCCTCCACAGGCAGCGTGACCAGAGCCCTGTTCTTAACTCCCAGACAGTCCAGGTCTCTGAAAAAGGGGAAAATATCAGCATCACTGCTTCAGATACAGCGCTCACATCCTCAGTTATGGTTTTCAAAATAGTCCCATTCACCAAATACCTTCAAACCTGTAGAAAACACAGCAACTGAGCAGCTTTGAGCGGTGGCTGCGATGACTAACGCGATCTTTAGCTTACAGGTTCATCCATGCTGAAATGCCGATTTCCGCTTGCCTGCTAAAAATAGCTCCCGCCGCCCGTGGGGGGGGGTGTATGTGTCATAGAGGCTCACAGACTCTCCAATGCTGCTGCCATGAGCGGCCGGGAGCGCGACCCGGGGGCCGAGCGGCCCACGTGACCACGAGCGCGGCCCTGGACGCATCCGCGGCTCCTTCCCGACCGGGATGTGTCTGCCGCTCGGGAGCGCGTGACTGAGTTGTTAAGGGCTCAGTCAGAACTCACAGGCCCACAGCTGAGTCCTCCAGCGGCTCCTCTCACAGAGTGGAGGGACGTTACATCACAACTGTGTGGCTTGTTCAAGACTCTGTGGAGCTTTGAAATGTCTGGAGTCTGGGCTTTAGCTTTAATTCAGTGTTGTGGTGACACTGGGGACGCTGCTTTACCATCTATTAATTATCCTCTCCCATTAGCGGCGCTTACGTAACGTTGGCAGTGACAGGACCCTAATAAAGAGGTTCAGGACAAACGAGGACTGTAATTTGGCTTAATTGGCCAATTGGAGCGGCCCGTCCGGCTCGCAGCGTGGACAGCGTGGACAGCGTGGACAGCGTGGACAGCGTGGACAGCGTGGAAGCGATACCTGATGAACCGGTGGAAGAGCAGCATGGTGTTGCGGATGATGCGTGCAGCGCGGGACTCCTCGTGCTGACAGCGCTGCAGCGTCAGCCCGTCGTCCATGTGACCTTCAGAGTGCAGGCACGCCTTCGGGCGAGACGATGATTCGGGGCGATGTTCAGGAAAGAGCAGGAGGACGGGAAAAGGGCAGAGGACGACATTTAAAAGAGAGAGCGTCTCCAGCTGCCAGCACCGAGCGACGTCTGGAGCACAGGTGCCCTCACTGCAGGCGACCGGCGGCTTTACACCACGGCCGCCGCCCACGCCAGCAGACGTGTTGTACTTAGTTGAGGCAGTGATAGAACCAATAGAGCTTTATCTTAACTCAATCAACTCATTACACACAAAATAATCATCTGCTCCGTGAATCCCACTTATTTATCAAATCTGGCTTCAATGCACTCTGCATTCTAATGGGAGGACGCGTTCTCTCCACTCACTCGTCTCTTGAGGGGACCCAGACGGGCGGATTTGATGTCAGGCGCCTGGTAGGAGAGCCACAGCCCAGTGGCCACGTGCATGACGAAGCAGAGCGAGTCCCCGTACTTGATCTCCGCCACCCCCATCCCCTCGATGTCCCGCTTGGGGCTCTGCTCCAGCTTCTCCTGCAGCAGGAAGGTGGAGAGGAGCGCGTCAGGGCTGCCGGTGTGTGACACATACAGACAAATCACCAGCCAAACGTCAGCTGCATCTGCTGTTTACGGCTCCTCCATCGCAGCGAGATGACTGTTCTGCAATTAGCATCAGATTCGACTGCAGCCCATAATCCAGGGGACGTGTCCACTCATAAATCTCCCCACTTACATCATACATACCCACATTACATGCTCCAGAGCCACAGTGGGAGGGTCACTAATTGGCTCACAATCACTGGGCATATCTGGAAAATCTATTTCACAGACACTTCTGAACGGTGGGTTTGACTGGAGTCACCAGGTTTAGCTAAATTAACCCTTTTGTCATGGATTCACTGGTCCACTAAGTCCTCTACTCGTTCTTCTCATTGTCCTTGAAATGATTCCTTTTACAGATCGAGGGCAGCGTGAAGGCTTCGAGCTTTGCTGTGTGTGCTTGTGTGGCTCTTGCCTTCGAGGCCCTGAAGCAGAAGGCTGTGGCCGCGGTGTCCGACCTCTCCCGGTCCTGCAGGACCAGCCCCCTGTCCTCCGTCAGGGCCAGGTAGTGGCCCGTGGTCAGGTGGCGCAGTCTGAAGGGCTGACCCCAGCGAATGTGGCTTCCGCTCCAGCTGTCAAGGTCACAGCAAAGATAAACACAACCGCCTTCAGATCGTTGCACTGCAGAAGCCTGGAAGCTCCATGCCTGCTAATTAGTTGATCCTAACATGGCTGCAAGCTGTTAATTATCTAGTGTGTCATGAGGTGGCAAATAGCTAAAACCCCCTCCAGAACGAAACACAACAGGATCGATTTTAAAGATGAAATGAGAGAGTGAAGGAAGAGGATGAGGAACAACCCACCTGATACGCAGCGGCTCCAGCCTCCACAAGGACCTGGCTTTGGCTCCGGCTTTGCCCGTCTCATAGTTGACTATCCTGGGGGGAAAGAGGCAGGAGTGGACGCTCTGAGCATGCAGCCATCGCTAACGCGTCAAGGTCGTTCGTTCTCGCTTGGAGGAGCAGCACCTGTTCACGCTCCACCATCACCGACATGCGCTGACAACGCTCAACCCAGACGCACGGCCCGTTTTCACTCAGGCGACACAGCGGCGCATCCTTCAAACGGAGGCACGTGCCCTCTGATAGCTCAGATGTGGGTTACTGGGTCTGACGATACAAGGAATCGCTCATGGCCTCCTGCCGACAGCTTGGAGTGTGTTTGATCTGCACTGGAAGCAGCCGAGACCTCGAGAAACAGCTCCGCGCTTACGTTTTAAGGGCAAAAGCACAAAAGCTAAATCTGGAAATTAATATCCAAGCTCGCCTCCATATTTGCCAGGCTCTGATCTAAAAATAGCCAGTGTGTGTGTGTGTGTGTGTGTGTGTGTGTGTGTGTGTGTGTGTGTGTGTGTGTGTGTGTGTGTGTGTGCGTGTGTGTGTGTGTGTGTGTGTGTGTGTGTGTGTGTGTGTGTGTGTCTCCTGGCACCGGGCTAACTGCATGGGCCTTGTCCGCTTTTCTGACCCACTTCGAGGCCACTGAGCCGTTTTCCGGTGGCCTACCTTATCTCTGTTGGCACTGAGCAGAACAACTGCTGATAAAAATAGCACAGCCTCCATTTTTAGCCCCTGGAGAGCCGAGTGTTACAGTGGTCGCAGGAAGCGGAGGCACCTTTAAATCACAGGTCACGCAGCCTCCCGTGCTGCTCAGCTCTGCAGTGAATTCATACCTCTGCTGCTCTTCACTCTGATCCGATCCTGGGATGGTCACCACCTCATCGTGTCCATGGAACAGCCGCATCACATGACCACCCAACAGGTATCCTATTGGACAGGAGGGAAGAGAGGCTTTACAGACCAGTCCAGCAATCTGGAAAGAGTAGAAGACTATGAATTGCATCAGCGTTAAACATGTTCATGTAAAAGACTTCCGCATCCATTTGTTTTATAGAGTGTTCTCTCTCCTTTATTCTTCTTTTAATTTGTGAAGCTTAACTCCATCATCTCTGGAGGCTGCGGTTCAGACACTGAGGCGTCTGGGGCTCCGTGTGAAGTCTCTACCTTCCTCGATGTTGCTGCCGGAGCAGATGGGATGAACGTTCCACAGGGTCTGCATGAAGGAGGCATCCACCTGGATGTTGCCGTTGGAGATGGATAAGTGCTGCAGGAAACAAGGGAAGATTACAGCAGCAGAAAACAGCTAAACCAGAGAGTCAGCCGGCATCACAGAAGCTCAGCAGCCTCACGAGCTGTGGATCCAAACAACTAGGTTTTGCATTTTTGCTAGCACCATCTGCAAACAGTATCAGCTGAACAGACAGTTTCATGTGGGTGTCAAAGACAGAGCGAGACGATGATGTGAAAAGTCACTTTTCAGGAGGAAACTGTCTGCGGGCGCTGGTCCAGAAGAAAACTTCAGTTTATCACTGAATGTTAATAGAATTATAAAAGTGAGTGACAGATGCCTTTAGGGATTCATACCATCTGTGTGTGTGTGTGTGTGTGTGTGTGTGTGTGTGTGTGTGTGTGTGTGTGTGTGTGTGTGTGTGTGTGTGTGTGCGTGTGAGTTTGTGTGTCTGTGTGTGTGCGTGTGTGTTTGTCTGTGTGCATGTGTGTGTGTTGTGGCAGCTGTGCCCTGATCAGTCTCCTCCCTGATCTCCCTGCTGCCCTTAGGTCTCTGTCTGTGACAGCCGGGACAAACTGACAGATTGACACTAGTGACCGAAGGGCAGCAGTGGTCATCTGGCTGTGGTCCTCGTGCCAGAGAATGTGTGTGTGTGTGTGGAGGTGTGTGATGCTGCCTGGCTGCTGCATAGAGGACAGGGAGCATGCTGCAGTCTACACAGCACAGTTGATAGTGGCCTGCAGCTGAATCAGTCTGCTCAAAGGTTCAAAAGGGCCAGAATCATTATGAACCACGCAGGAGGCGGGGCTGTGACGCTAGATAACAGGACGGAGTAATAAAAACGGCAGCCGTGTGAGGAAATCATAATCCACCACACCAGGCGTTCCCAGCGCAGAGGGAACCTTCCTTTAATGCCACCGTCGCTCCCCTCCTGCAGGACGGGGGTCACGGGCGTGCAGTATGTGTCAACAGGATTGGGAGAATCTGAAATTCTGTCACATCAGGGAAGCAGAGTAGGTGCGGCTCGGCTTCGGCAAAATGAAAGGCACACATGCATCTGCACCGAGGCTTCAAGGATTCAACGACTTACCAGGTATCGCTCTGAGGACACACTGACCAGGATGAGGTCATCACCAATGCGAACCTTCTCCCCCTCTGATCTCTGTTTGGAGGCCGGATGGATCGTCCACCAGCAGGCCTCGCCTACAAGAGCAAATGCGTATTTAAACATCCTATTACAGCATGACAACATCTCACTGTCACTGCAGAGGAACCAACTCGGTACTAAAGCTAATTCAGTTACAGAAGCTCCTACATATAGTGCAAGTATGAAATAAATAACAGCAACGTGTGTCCAGGTATCAGCAAAACCAACAAATGTACTGGAGCGATGGAATCAGCACTGACAAAAGAAGCACATTGTGTGTCTGCACCGTCCACGGGGAATATCTGCTGAAAAGACACCAAGTAAAATGTGCTCAGAAGCAACAAACAGGGCGAAGCAGAGATAAAGAGAGACAGAGGAACAAAGAGAGAGAGCGAGAGTGAAGAGAGCGCCGTTCACCTGTTGAGTCCTCCTGCAGTCCCACATCAAAGGACAGCTTATCCGTCTGGGACCTGGACGTCTTCAGACACGCCAGGTACTGTGGTCAACACACACACGAGCCACGTGAGGAGGCCTCGCTCATAGATCACACCACACTCTGCTCAATTCTCTGCAGTGACGTTACCATGGAGCTGAAGGAGTGGCGCAGGAGGATGGCGTGTCCGTACAGAAGAGTCCTGTGACCGCCGCTCTGCGCCGCCTGCACAGAGAACACAGCATTAGGCCCTGCAGGCGGCAGCTGCGGCCTCCGGGGCTCCGTCCGACGGCTTCAACCAGGCCCAAAGACCTCCCGCTCTCCGCCGATGATGACCCGGCTGGGGTCATATCTCCTGGGGGTGAAGACATGCAGTCTGACTCGCTACAGGAAGGTGGTGTTTCTGACTCCGGTATCCATGGGCGAGACAGGATGCGGAGTCATCTTCCCAGCATTCCAGCTGCAGGAATGTGGGAAGGATGCATTGGCAGGGAAACAGTCCACCGCTCATGGGGCTGGGTTGAGATGCAGGAGAGGGACGGAGGGTCTCTCTACAGGTGGATGCAGGAGGCTGCACAGGAGTGGCTGGCTGTGGCACTCCCGTGTTACTTACCTTTCTAATGAGCCTCTAGGAAGCATTAGGGTAAGAAAGAGTGACATTATTCAGAAAGAGCCGTGCTTCCTGTGGGACATCCGTGCCTTTATGTCATTATTAAATGATCGTCAGGATGTTTGGACCAGGATTAGGAAAAAAAATGTCCCCGTCACAAGCTTCAAAATGCCGAAAAGCTAATTCTAAAGAAACACAGCTAAAAGCATGGCTCCTCACATCCCGCCCTCTGCTTTGTTTCATCATCTCTCCTTTTCGCTCTCAATTGGCTACTGGGACAATGGCCGGCCTGTGATTTGATGCAGCTCTGCTGGGCAGACTGCAGCACTGGCTTCCAGGCTCTCGTGTGCTGCTGCAGTCACCAGAGCCAATAAACCCCAGTCTGCTGCTCACTGGGCAACGCACTACCCAGAGAGAGACAGAGAGCGGGGTTTATCGGGAACAAACAAGTTGTGTTAAAGGTGGGCACAGCAATGGATTCAACACGCTGAGGCTGAGACGCGTTTCACTCATAGCTCACTGAACTGTAAGGGAGAGTTATTATCGCATCAAACAGGCAGAGGAAAAAATGGATAAGATGCATCCTTGGTCTGGAAGCCGTCCACGAGTGTGTGTGTGTGTGTGTGTGTGTGTGTGTGTGTGTGTGTGTGTGTGTGTGTGTGTGTGTGTGTGTGTGTGTGTGTGTGTGTGAGTGACAGGGGTCATGGAGCAGCTCCGTCTCCTTGACTGAATTCATCACTCGCCCTTTTGACCAGAATCTCCCAAACCAAGCGGGTCAGTACGTGTAGAACCAGCACCGTCTATGAGCTAAATGGACCTTGGCATTTACACTGGCTGTTAGTGTGTCGTCTCTGCGGGTCGTCTGTGGTCCCCACAACACAACAGCCTGAAGAACCCATTTGCTCGAGCCGCCGTCTATCGATAAGCTCATCTGTTCAAAGACGTATTGATTTCGGAGCCTCGGCTGAGACATATTCAACCTCCATTTCCCCTTTAATGGTGCTTCCCTCAGTGACATTTCAGCACAGACAAAGAATGATGAATAGGCCGACATTGAAAACAGATAAACGTGAGTGGAGAGAAGCGCTACAATGGCCAATCCACGGCTTCTAAACGACTAAAAGGCACAGGAGGTGTGAAAAGCTGGGACAAAAACATAAAAGACAGCAATAATAAAAAGGGAGGTTAAAGCCATTCCTCTTCAGCAGTCAGAAAAAAAGACACCACAACATTATATCAGACTTCACTTTAGTTTGGGTTTGAGGATGTCTGATGATCACGTCCTGTCTCTGCAGAAAACCGTGGTCTCAGCTGTTCTACATCATCTCACACCATCCAGCCAACATAAGCAGGAGGCACTAATTTAAGTTTATCCGTTGCATAAAACAAATGATATCACCAATAAACATCCAACTGAATCCCCTGAGGACACGACCAATGCTAATCTGACGCTAATCCAGCATTGGTGCCGCTCTAGTTCTCTACTATGCTACAGTAAGCGAGTTGTGTGAGATCTAATGTTAATGAGGAGCATTCTGGAAGTCTGCACATAAATCCATTCATCTGTGGCAGCTTGTTGGGATCGCTGATGCAACCCATAGGAATCGATGCCTACAGGTAGAAGGAGAACAACACTGAGCTATCTGTGATCAGACTACATGTCGTAGATGACGGAGGACGGTACGAGTGGAGAACGTACCCATCGATCCGAGCCGCGAGTCTATCGCGCAGAAGATGGAGATTGGAGATTATACACAAAAAGCAGAAGATGGAGATAGAAATAGAAATAATAGAAGCGTTACACATCTGTCAGACGATGAAGGAAGGACACAAACCTACAGGAAGACAACTCACAACAAACGTGATGAAGGCTGATTCCTAACACATCCTTTGTTCATCTTTGATGCTGGATGATTATTTTACAGAGAAACAAAGAAGCTACTGCCATTTTCCTCGAGGCGTGATGTGAATCAGATGTGTAAATGTTTTCCTTTGGTGAACAAATCCAGTGCATTTTAATATTAATTAATATTCGTTAATATTCGGTTAATATTCGTCTGCACTGAGGATCTCTAGACCACTGGAATGTTTGATCCCTTTATAGCCAGCGAGATCACTCAACTACACTGACTGCAAAGAGTCCGATAAAGAGCTGCACAGTGTGTGTGTATGTGTGTGTGTGTGTGTGTGCGTGCGTGCGTGCGTGCGTGTGTGTGCATGCGTGCGTGTGTGTGCATGCGTGTGTGTGCGTGTGTGTGCATGCGTGTGTGTGTGTGCATGCGTGTGTGTGTGTGTGTGTGTGTGTGTGTGTGTGTGTGTGTGTGTGTGTGTGCATGCGTGCGTGTGTGTGCATGCGTGTGTGTGTGTGCATGCGTGTGTGTGTGTGTGTGTGTGTGTGTGTGTGTGTGTGTGTGTGTGTGCCTCTCTCTCTCACCCCTTCGCTGTTCTGCCCGCTCTTGGCCAGCATCTCCTGCAGAGCCCGCACCGACAGAGACTGTTCCAGCACAAAGCTGCAGATGCACAGGTCTGGAGGAACATACTGCAACGACAACGGGACTTGGGTTAAAAAAGGACTTTAGGGTGAAGTTAAAACCGCATGGGGCTGAAACATCGCTAACGATCACGTTACAGATGATTGGACGCACACTCAACGTCATTATGCTGCACTTAAACTCCAGCTAAATTAACAAAGTGAGGTCAGTCCTGCTGAAATGCGCCGGTGCAGAGTGGGGACGGTGCCAAATTCATCCCATCCACCGCTGGACCAGGACCCATGGACAGAATGAGGGAAGCGGAGTGTGTCTACATGATAAATGATGCCAAGCTCCGGCCTCCTTACCGAGCACCTCACCAGCTCCAAACTGGTTCATTCACACAGTTCTAACCTCTTTTACAAACTTCACACAACCCACAATCAGGCTGCATAACAACGGACTCACATGTAACACAAAAGCTAACGTAAAGAATGCAACACTGGCACTAGCTGCTGTCGCACGGGCCCGGCTCCCTGCAGACAAATCATAATAAAGGATGTGGTGGGAAGCAATCCAATCCCGGTCTCTCTGGGTGAGGAACGGCCGACCTTTGCTCTTTCCAATGCAGGATAGTAACATTTAGCAGGCAGTGCCTCGAGGCGGGGGGGGTCCAGCTCTGTCAGAATGTTTCCTCACAGGCAGCTTTGCAGCAAATGTCCGATATGCGCTTCACGGCCGATCAGGTGACGAGGAACATGGCCGACGAGAATAGATCACGTCCTTATTTCTGTCTGTCGGGTCGAAGGAGGGTTAAAGCCGATCGCCCTGCGGCGTTGACCTCCTGCTCTGTCACTCCTTCGCAGCTTAATTGGACAAATTGCTTGAATAGTTAACTGAAAGGCTCCAAAGGAGCGAAGACAAATGATTTTCGACCGTCAACTGGCATTGCTAAAGGAACACCCCCCCCCCTATCACGGAACGTGGTCCTCTACCCTCCAGCGATCCAAATATTGAGTCAGTGACAGGTGGGAGCTGCTGCTCGTAGATCACCATCAACCAGCTGATTGATGCCGCTGTTTGAACGGCGCACACTTAAATCAACCTCATCGCGTCCGCCTGGTTCTGCATCCAATTACTACAGCGTGCTCGCTCGCCAAGGAGAGCAGGCGCCCTCTCCTATTCAGCTGTGCCCACAGCTCCTCATTCCAAAGTGCCACGTTAAGTTCCATCAGCTCCGTCGCTGATCCCAAAGGTGGAGAAAAGCCATTTTTGATAAAACAAAAAAAACAGCATGCAATGAAGACAAAGGGCCATAAACGGAGAGCATCCATCACACCTGTCACTTATAATTACCACTCAATATGGGTGAAAGCCGCACCACCCTCTGTGCACAATAATAGCTCCACACACTGAGCTGCTGAATCTCAGGGTGCTTGAAAAGAAAGAAGATAATAACATTAAGTTTGGCCAATTAAGACTCTGTAGCTACACAAGCTAATAAATGCGCTAACGCTGTTGCTGAGCTGCAGTAAAGCTACAGGCAGCTACAGGCAGCGGTTTATGAAAGGATCCATCACACGCATCCAGGGGAGTCGTTCCAGGGAGTTATCGTCCGGCACCGGAACCGCAGAGGTGCAACGAGAGGACGCGAGCGGACGATGCGCTGAGCTGCCGTTCTGCGCGACGCCGCTCTTCATTTGCAGGATCTGAACAGATGTTTGGTTTCCATGGAGCTCACATCTCTGCTTCATGTGTCTGGCTGGTCCTGCGTGTGTGTGTGTGTGTGTGTGTGTGTGTGTGTGTGTGTGTGTGTGTGTGTGTGTGTGTGTGTGTGTGTGCGTGCGTGCGTGCGTGCGTGCGTGCGTGCGTGCGTGTGTGTGTGTGCGTGTGTGTGCATTTGTGCGTGCATGCGTCTGCGTATGTGTGTGTGTGCGTGCGTGCGTGCGTGCGTGCGTGCGTGTGTGTGTGCGTGTGTGTGCATTTGTGCGCGTGTGTGTGCATTTGTGTGTGCATGCGTCTGCGTATGTGTGTGTCTGTGTCTGCGCCTGTGCGTGCGTGTGTGCGTGCATGTGTGCATTTGTGCGTGCGCATCTGCGTATGTGTGTGTCTGTGTCTGCGCCTGTGCGTGCGTGCGTGTACGTGCATGTGTGCGTCTGCATACAGTATCTGTGTGTCTGTGTCTGTGCGTGCGTGTGTCTGCGTATGTCTGTGTCTGTGTTTTCACCTGTGCGTGTACGTGCGTGTGCGTCTGCGTACAGTATGTGTGCGCCTGTGTGTGCGTGCGTGTACGTGCGTGTGCGTCTGCGTATGTGTGTGTCTGTGTGTGCGCCTGTGTGTGCGTGCGTGTACGTGCATGTGCGTCTGCGTACAGTATGTGTGCGCCTGTGCGTGCGTGCGTGCGTGTACGAGCGTGTGCGTCTGCGTATGTGTGTGTCTGTGTGTGCGCCTGTGTGTGCGTGCGTGTACGTGCATGTGCGTCTGCGTACAGTATGTGTGCGCCTGTGCGTGCGTGTACGAGCGTGTGCGTCTGCGTACAGTATGTGCCTGTGCGTGCGCCTGTGCGTGCGTGTACGTGCGTGTGCGTCTGCGTACAGTATGTGCCTGTGCGTGCGCCTGTGCGTGCGTGTACGTGCATGTGCGTCTGCGTACAGTATGTGTGCGCCTGTGCGTGCGTGCGTGTACGAGCGTGTGCGTCTGCGTACAGTATGTGTGCGCCTGTGCGTGCGTGCGTGTACGAGCGTGTGCGTCTGCGTACAGTATGTGTGCGCCTGTGCGTGCGTGCGTGTACGAGCGTGTGCGTCTGCGTACAGTATGTGTGCGCCTGTGCGTGCGTGTACGTGCGTGTGCGTCTGCGTACAGTATGTGTGCGCCTGTGCGTGCGTGTACGTGCGTGTGCGTGTGCGTCTGCGTACAGTATGTGTGCGCCTGTGCGTGTGCCTGCTTCAGGTCCTACCTTGGCCTCAGACGTGGGCTCCAGGTAACACAGCCGGTTGCCAAGTCCCTCCGCCGCCAGGCAGAACTTGCGATTCTCCTTCTGGATGCAGGCCACGCACTGGAGCACCACTTCATCATCCTGTGGGGACAAACACAGACTTCAGTCCACAGGCGACAAGAGAACTGCCGTTCACACGTGAGCTGCAACAGAGGCCTCAAACGTGTGCAGGTGCTGCTTTGTCCCTCTGACGGTGAAAGCAGCAAATTCAAGTAATAAAAAAATACTGCAAGACAAGAGTGAATGTACGAGCCAACAGAGCCAGGAGACTGTAATACATGGCTACACTATGATTATATTTCACATACACCAAACAAAGCAAACAACAACTACAAATATATAAAAATATCAAAATCTCCAGATTCCATCAACATGCACAACAACCAGAAAACACGCTAGCAGCCAAACTGCTAGTGTTTATTCAGTAAAAAGAGGGAAGCGTTGGGCTAATTCTGATTGGCTGGCCACGCTGTCAATCATATGTTTAGGGCTGTAGCGCTTTTTTATTGGCTGCACAGTCTCCAATGAGCCCTTATTGGTCGATATCGGTCAAAGCTCCTCCTGATCTACAGCCACACGTAGACCTGTTTATTGGGCACAGAGGACTGAGAGATAGAGACTGAGAAAGATATACTGACGGACATACAAACAAAAATCAAATAAAACAATTCAAATGTCATCAAATCCAAAAGTGAGTTTTGTTTTACTTCACATTGCTGAGATTACGTTTATAAATTATTCTATGATTTGATGAAGAGTGCAAAGATGTCTTCAAACAGACCTCATGGATGCAGAGCATGGATTTATTTCATTACGGCCAATTAAACAGACCCAGCTTTTACAACATAAATTTAAGCACTCAAACACAATCTACCATTTTTAGGTCGTTTGGTCAACTGTAAACAGCATAAATCTGTTGCTGATACAGAAGCGGATGGTGATGCTGTGTTCATGGGTTGATACAGTAGTTAGTCCCAGTAACAACAGCGGGCAGGAGTCTGCTGATAGGGTGGTGGTGGGATGAAGCGGGCTCCTTCATGCGAGGGGGTTGAACTGGCGCAGCAGCAGCTTCATCACAATGAGCCTGGCTCCGTGTGGGGGCTCCTGCACCTTGTGTGCATGAAAACCAACCTCCAGGCTGAGAAACTGCATGCATGACACATTTTATGAGCCTCAGATGTGGTTCTGGGAGCGAGTCGGAGCCCAGTGAGAGCGTCTGTGTGTGAGGACGAACTGTACCCTGCAGTCAAAGCACTGCTGCAGCACAGATATCAGGATTTAGGAGGTTCAACGTTGTTGTTACGTTATTATTCTGCTGCTGTAGCTGCTTCTTTAACTGGCTGGTTGTCATGGAGATGGTTCGATTATCATCATCAGCAAAGAATGAACTACGGCTCCCATTAGCAGGGTTATGGCTGTCACCTGTCAAATCAACACAAAATCGAATGAGTGAAGGTTCTGATGTTCTTCAGAACCATCTGTTATTATGCTGCCGTGCGGATAAGCCTCTAAATAAGACTTGTCAGTTCTGGATCAATGTGAAACTGCTATTTAACTCTGAGGCAAACTGAACCCCACAACCCCTGACGGCAGAGACAGAGTCCTGCTGAGGGACGGAGCTCAGAGCCCATGTGGGGGTGAAGAACCGCATCGATCCAAGCGTCGCATTCCTGTTCCCGTCGCACACACACGCACACACACGCACACACACGCACACACACGCTGCTCACAGCTTCCAATCACAAAGAGAAGCTCTAAGTCATACGAGTTGAGCCGGAAGAAGAAATGCTTCCAAATCCGGGGTGGGTCTTTTAACAAAATCTGAAAGAACTGGACTTTCAGCTGCCTGAACACAACGAGGGCTGTGTGATCAGAACCTCCGACCTGAATCATTGTGACCAACACACACATCTGGAGCAACAACTGATGCAGCGAAGAAGGCAACTTTTCTAAGTCCACAGTTACAGTCCAAGGCTAAAACAGCTCAGTGAAACCTGTGACATCAGGTCAGATTCCACTAAAGGAAACCAGGACAGTTCTGTGTGGATCTAGAATGACTGAAAGAGGCTCATGTTTCCTGTTTAGCAGGAGTCCGGTGTTACTCCTGCATTTCGTGCATTGCTCCCCATGAGGCTGTTTTACTGCTGCTTCACGTCATTCCACTCCGCCGTTCATGGTGTCTCGTATCTTCTTTCATGTGAGATCACATTTGAAGCAGCATCTCTGTGTGGAGCAAAACAAATGCTGCCTAATGACGACTGGGGGAGGAGCGCTCGGCTCCGCTGGGTTCTGATGCAGGATGATCACGGCAGCGATGTGTGCGATGGGTCCACGCTGACGAACTACCGACGTCACTTATTCATCAACTTTCTCTCCACGCAAAGTGCACTGGAGCAACAGGTTAAAGACATGAGGGAGTCCATAAAAAAGGAAAGTACGTCTCTCTACTCCAGCAGCTTCCTCCGCTTTGCCTCATTCTTTGAGGTCGGATCCGTTCCGTCTGTTTCAGCGTGATCCTGACAAAGCAGTGAATCAAGAGCCAGCTGATCCAAGTGTGGCTCCGAGAGGCCTCATGGGAGGAGGGTGACACGAAGAGGAGCGAGGCGAAGCATCAATGGAAACACACACACACACACACACACACGCACACACACACACACGCACACACACACTGCAGCACTTGCCTCCACTTGCCTTTGTCCCCGTGTGACACCGCTCCATGTGCTGGAACAGGTCTCTGTGAGCACCTGGGTCCTGCTGTCAGTCAGCAGCGTTTAGACTCTGACTCACACGCGTGTGTCGTGGACACGGTGATACAGCCGCTCACACGCTGCACGACAAAACACATCTGGGCAGCAGTCGCGCCCCCTGCGAGCGCATCCTCTGCTGCTTCTGCTCTCACATCCGCTCACACAGAGCAGGTACAGGAAAACAGGTGCTTCACTATTTGATTAGTGCTTAGCAACAAGGGGGAGAGCAGGCAATAAACGCACATGCATCATCGTCTTCTTATGAGCAGAAACGCCACTGTTGGAGGTCCCACAGGGCCTTGCTGCTTTAGTGATTCACAGACCGGATGCTTAGTGCTCCCTCACACTGCGGTGCGACACCAGCTCTTGGATGAGAGCAGCGAGTGCTTTGTTCTCATGACTCACATTGCTGTGTAAACGGGAGAGCTAATGCTCATCTCGAGGCTAACTGCTGAACAGGCTGCCCCCGAAGAGCAGAGACGACAGAGCTGTGGAGCACAAGAACCTCCACATGCATCATTAAAATCCCAGGGCCCAGAGTGACAACAGAGAGGCCTGCTGCAGCTCCTGCTTCATGGAGATGCTGAGCACGACGGCTGGCGGTGCAGCTGACTGAGCCATGCTGGTGGTCGGCAGTGATGCAGATCATCTGGTCGTAAACGAGTCCAACGAGTATGTTTCTGTATGAGCGTCTGACACGTACTGCCCTTTGAATCGGGGTTTGCTGCAGCTCATCTGAGGGGAAAATGTATTGTTACTACAGTAAGTGAGCCCCACCGGCAGATCAAACCCAGCGCGGCTGCATTCATTGCATCCAGCAGCACCGCTTCGCCCTCCACAACTGTGGCTTGATGCAGTAGAAGCATTGTCTTCACTCACGTCCTTTAGGCATCAAATCTGAGCAATGTTTGCAATGATGTCTTTAACAATCTCAGACTGAGATTAATATTGGGCTGGTTTTACATTTGTCCCCAGAGAATGTGATGGCAGCGGGGATCAACGCGGTAGCGGGGGCTTCCTACAGGAAGTAGGAGGGAAACAGTGCTTTTAACTCTGTGTATCCACGTTTATGTGTTTGGCCTCATTTAGCAAAGGAACACAGAGAAAAGAAAACGGGACGCTTCAACCTCTTGACGAGTGAGAGAGAGAGCGAGAGAGAGAGAGAGAGAGAGAGAGCGAGGGAGAGAGAGGGTACAGTACCAACAGGTGCATTGAACACTGACTCACTGTCACTGTGTGATGCTAGAGAGGCACAAACAATGGAGAAACAGGTTAGATGTGAGCTAGAAAAGCCAAAGCAGCCGTTTCACATCCAACACCACATCTGTCCTAATTATATTCTTGACTGCTTGATTCTGTTTTGTCCTAGAGGCTCTAATCTGTACCATGTCTACATTAAGTACAGTAAGACCCCATTTGTCCTGGTGATGAAGACCAGGTGATGGTTCTGGAGACTCATGAACAAAGCAACAACGAAAGCAAAATCTGACTCTGAACCGTGTCATAACAGACGCAGGCGCCTCCTCTCCTCTGGGTCAGAGGCGGAAACGAGCCTTCTCAGTACATCAGACATCAACCTGCAGCTCTCTGCTTCGTGGCTCGTTTCAGGACCAGGCCATTAAAGGCTTAGCGAGGCCCTTTTGAAGCGTCAGCTCCTCGGCTCCGCTGCCACACTGACTCTCTGAGCCCAGAGTGATGCTGCAGAGGAAAACAGCTCCACGCTCCCTGTGCGTTCCCTCGCCTGCAGAGAAGGACAATCTACGTCGGCCGCACAGGCCCGAACCATGAACCCTCCGGCTCTGCTGCTGCGGCAGCGCCGGGTCTCTTCTAGCGCAGACTCTGCAGCAACGAGGCCCCAGAAGAGGCTAAAATCCCTGGTCTGTGCTGGCTTCATGAGCCACAGATGCTGTAAAAGAAAGATGAATCTTCTATGAGCTGGGAAATGCCACCGACGTCAATGGGAGAGGAAGACGGGCTGTGGACCTGCCTGGACCTGGGGTACTGGGGGCACTGGGGAACACTGGGGGCACTGGGGGATAACTGGGAACACTGGGGGCACTGGGAACACTGGGGGCACTGGGGGAACACTGGGGGCACTGGGGGAACACTGGGGGCACTGGGGGATAACTGGGAACACTGGGGGCACTGGGAACACTGGGGGCACTGGGGGAACACTGGGGGCACTGGGGGAACACTGGGGGCACTGGGGGATAACTGGGAACACTGGGGCACTGGGGGATAACTGGGAACACTGGGGGCACTGGGGGAACACTGGGGGCACTGGGGGAACACTGGGGGCACTGGGGGATAACTGGGAACACTGGGGGCACTGGGAACACTGGGGGCACTGGGGGATAACTGGGAACACTGGGGGCACTGGGAACACTGGGGGCACTGGGGGGGCACTGGGGGAACACTGGGGGCACTGGGGGAGCACTGGGGGGACACTAGCGGCACTGGGAGCACTGGGGGAACACTGGGGGGACTGGGGGAACACTGGGGCCACTGGGGGAACACTGGGGGGACACTAGCGGCACTGGGAGCACTGGGGGAACACTGGGGGCACTGGGGGAACACTGGGGGCACTGGGGGAACACTGGGGGCACTGGGGGCACTGGGGGATAACGGGGAACACTGGGGGCACTGGGGGAACACTGGGGGCACTGGGGGAACACTGGGGGCACTGGGGGCACTGGGGGATAACTGGGAACACTGGGGGCACTGGGAACACTGGGGGCACTGGGGGCACTGGGGGAACACTGGGGGCACTGGGGGAACACTGGGGGCACTGGGGGCACTGGGGGATAACTGGGAACACTGGGGGCACTGGGGGCACTGGGGGAACACTGGGGGCACGGGGGGAACACTGGGGGCACTGGGGGCACTGGGGGCACTGGGGGATAACTGGGAACACTGGGGGCACTGGGAACACTGGGGGAACACTGGGGGGGCACTGGGGGGGCACTGGAGGATAACTGGGAACACTGGGGGCACTGGGAACGCTGGGGGCACCTTGCCTGCAGCACGGCGCTATGACCACACGTCCTCAGACTCTTCCTGAAGACTCCATTGAGGGAACGACGTCGTTTGCGGCTGTGGAATGAGCTCCAGCAGCAGCAGCAGCAGATTGCAGCAGTAAACACTCCTCTAAACGGCTTATTAAGGACACAGCAGGGAGACAAAGCGTCGGACACAATTAAGGCAGAGCTGCTTTATGGAGAAGGAGATGGATCCACGAGCTGAGCCCAGCGTCGTTTTAATGGCTTGTTCCTATTGTAAAATGTTTGAAGCGGCGGCGTCGTTACTGTGGCAACAGAGCCTTCGGTCACAAGCAGCGATATGAAAAGTGACATAAACAGCTGTGAGTTTAGCACATGTTCACTGGAAGCTGGGAGACGAGGACACGACGGCTTCATCCGGCGTGAGTTTGAAAGAAGCCGAACCCAAACGTCTCCGTCGCTGCTGACGGGAACGGAAACGCAGGAGGAGGTTATTAACGATCATCAGATCAGGGGAAACAGTCACAGCAACTCTTACTAGTCCTCCTCCCACATAAACGGGTATTTGGGGAAATTTGCCATCACGTCAGCAGGAAGAGGAGCAGCTCAGTGAAACCTGGTCCTGTTTTTACCGCTAGCGACAAACGGAGCCACAGCTTTTTGTCGCAGCATATTTGAAACACGGCCACACAGACAGGAGCCAACGCTGTTTCTGTGGAGGTGGAGGCTGGGAGGCGAGACCGAGGTCCGGCCAGGACTGAAGGCCTGAACCCACAACCAAAGCCTTCATTAAATATTCAGGGCCTCGAAGCCGGGATCGACGGGGCCCGTTTGCTTCATGCCACCGACATCACTGGGGTGAATTTCTTCATTCGGGGCGCGATCAATAACTCATTACAGCTTTACAGCGCTCGTCTCTGGGCAGAACTGCCGCCTCAGAGCCTCCACATCACAGCCCAGTCTTATCCGTCCATCTTCATCACCGCACACACACAAACAGCTTCCTGCTCAGCGACGCTGCTCCGACAATGGATCAGAAACACAATTACAGCGGACAGTTGGACGATGCGCTCAGCCTCCAGCGACAGATGCAGCGCTTCGTTTACGATCCACATTCCTACAGTTTGGATCCAACCTCGCACTGAAATCTGAACGACTGAGCTCAAAGTTCCATTCGGATTCTGATGACAACTGGGCAATTACGTTTCTATTCCAACCATGAAACGACAGCAGACCTCATCATGAGACCATTAAAGCGAGCGCTCCCTCGCGCCGCGGAGGACGTGACGATGTGCTGAGCTGAGTTCCCATCGGTGGGAATAATTTCATGGTAATCGCTAATAATTAAACATGTGGCAGGTGGAGGCGGGGCCAGATCTGGGCCGATACAAGCATCAGTACCGGCTTCGCAACGCGAGCTCGGCTCCACTGATGGGACTGAGCTGCATCAGCTGATCAGTAACACCGTAACCAGCGCGGCTGCTGCATAATTTGCCCATCGCAGATCATGGACCCCCTGCTGAGAGCTCAACGGCAGTGGTTGACTGAACACATCGCAGCTCAGCTGACCACTGCAGACGAGGAGGCCTGAACGTCATTAAACCGGGTCTGTGGAACCGACACCGGCCCAGTGGCCGCTCCTCCACACAGCACCTGGCTGTTTGTCTCTATTAAACCGTCGGTTTTAAACCAGAACACGTTCCAAACAGCGGGATTTGAATAAAAACTGGAAACAGGCCTTGAAAATCAGCTGGGCTCCAAAATCAACATGTGAGGCCTCAATAGACGACAGTTGAGAGAGAGAAAAGACGAGAGTTTACACAAAAAGAAGGGGAAAGAAGAGGACGAAGAGCAGAGAGCAGTGAGACGAGGAAGAGGAACCCAGCTGTGCATGGGGGAGTGGGTGAGGAAGAGGAACCCAGCCGTGCACGGGGGAGTGGGTGAGGAAGAGGAACCCAGCTGTGCACGGGGGTTGGGTGAGGAAGAGGAACCCAGCCGTGCATGGGGGAGTGGGTGAGGAAGAGGAACCCAGCTGTGCATGGGGGAGTGGGTGAGGAAGAGGAACCCAGCCGTGCACGGGGGAGTGGGTGAGGAAGAGGAACCCAGCTGTGCATGGGGGAGTGGGTGAGGAAGAGGAACCCAGCTGTGCACGGGGGAGTGGGTGAGGAAGAGGAACCCAGCTGTGCACGGGGGTTGGGTGAGGAAGAGGAACCCAGCTGTGCATGGGGGAGTGGGTGAGGAAGAGGAACCCAGCTGTGCATGGGGGAGTGGGTGAGGAAGAGGAACCCAGCTGTGCATGGGGGAGTGGGTGAGGAAGAGGAACCCAGCCGTGCACGGGGGAGTGGGTGAGGAAGAGGAACCCAGCTGTGCATGGGGGAGTGGGTGAGGAAGAGGAACCCAGCTGTGCATGGGGAGTGGGTGAGGAAGAGGAACCCAGCTGTGCACGGGGGAGTGGGTGAGGAAGAGGAACCCAGCCGTGCACGGGGGAGTGGGTGAGGAAGCAGCCGGCTCCGGCTCCGGCGCAGCCACATTTCCCAGCAGCTGCAGCTTGGCTTCGTCTGACGCTGCAGCCGCTGAGTGAACCAGCGCTGCCGCCGTGCGCCGTCACGGCCCGGTCCGGCCTCAGAGCCGGACCCCCACTCAAACGGATCAGCGGGACCGGACCGGTCTGAGCTCAGAGCAGACGTGGTTTCAGCCTGTGAGGCTAATTGAACCAGGAGCCTGAGCCGCGCTCGCAGCCGTAGCCTGATATTTTATTCAACGCTCTGCTTATTATAAAGTTGGTGCTGCTGATAAATACAGGTCCTATAGAATATGCAGCCTTATTAAATCTGCTCTGCCTCTGTGTCTGCGACATTAAACGGCAGCGTCTCCAGGATCCCGTCGTCTTCCTGCAGCGCCGCGTTACCCACGCTGCCCTTTCCACGGCTCCCCGTCCGTCTCCTCCCACCGCGCTGCGTTTATGGGCAGCGGCAGCAACAGTCGCACGGGTAATTTCTGCTCCCACTCCAGGGAAATTACTTTGTGTTGTTAGAGAAAAGGCCGTTTGTGAACTGCTTTATCAAGCTGCAGAGGAGAACGCTGTGCACATCCTCACCTGATGTCAGAGCGGGGCGCACACACACACACACAAACACACACACACACACACCTCGGACTGATGAATAATTTCTCCTGCTCTGTGCTGTGGCGCGTCGGTGCAGCCCGACTGCACCAGACGCAGCTCCGGCTCCACATTTACATTCAGTACACACACACACACACACACACACACACACACACACACGCTCACGCACGCACACACACACACACACACACACACACCACACCTAACACGCACACCACACACACCACACACACACACCACTCCACCACGCACACACCACACACACACCACACACACCACCACACACCACGCTCACCACCACACCCACACAACACCCACACACACACACACTCCACACACACACACACACACGCTCACGCACGCACACACACACACACACACACGCACGCACGCACGCACACACACACACACACACACACTCGCACGCACGCACACACACGCTCACGCACACACACACACACACACACACACACACACACGCACGCACACACACACACACACACACATACACACGCGCACACACACACACACACACACACGCTCACGCACGCACACACACACACACACACACACACACACACACTCGCACACGCACACACACGCTCACGCACACACACACACACACACACACACACATACACACACGCACACACACACACACACACACACACTCAGAGCCGTGAGCACCGAGGCCGCTCACCGTGGCCCAACAGGACCGTCCCCACTGAAGGGACGCAACAAGCTGCAGAACGGGACCAAGTGAAACGGCCACGCAGCGCGGAGCGGCTGCAGATTGAAGGCGTTGGCGTTGAATCTGGGAACGAGGGCCGTCAGCTGTTCCCTCCAGAGTCCAGCTGATGTGCTGACCTCCGTGGGCTGCGTTTAAATGCTGCAGCAGGATTCAGCCTTTCTGGCATCTCAGGGCTCCTCGCTTTCCCTGGGACGACGCAAAGCGCAGCTCCTGCGTTTCTCCATCGCCGTTCACTTATTTTCTACCAATGAACCTCTCTGCTCCGTTTACCTGAAACTAAAGCAGTTTGCACATCTGTTGGCAGGAAATCCAGCAGCAGCAGCAGGAATGGCATCTGAAAGCGAACACCTCCCACTGTGTCGGGCTGTGGCCTCCAGCGCTGGCTGCTTCATCCATCTCAGACCCGCGGTGTATTTTCAGACACGATACGATGCCTCACGCGGCCGATCATATCGTGTCACCGTCTATCTTTGTCAACGCCGGCGTCTGTTCTGCTGCCTTCAGCTCGCTCCAGATACGCCGAGCCGCAGCGCTCAACTCGGACCCAAGAAACGCGTCTTCGCTGAGTGGCAGGTGTTCTGGCTGGGACGCACGCGTGCGGTGCTGGAGCACAGAGGAGCAAATCGCCCTAAACCCGTTTAATCCCAAATTACAGACTCTCCCCGTGAGCACACAGCACAATAGAGTCAGTGTGTTTAATGTCTCTGAGTCCAAGTACAGAACCAGCATCCGTCCCGCTGACGGTGCTGTGTTTATTAGAACAGAAACGCTGGCGTGAGTGTGTGGACGTCTGCAGCCTCAACAGATCACAGCCTCTGAACTCTGTGTCTAAGTGATGGTTACAGCAACAACGCAGCCCTTTATTTCTTCAGCTCAGTTTAAAGCACAGGGCTGGTCCCGCCAACTTTTATCACACTGCAGCCTCTGGATCTCACACACAAGCACATAGGTGAGTTTTTAAAGTCCACTTCTTCCGATAGGCTGCAGAAAAGACAATAGCTGTCAGCAAGCGATGCGCCAAACAACAGGGCTCTCACCGCACGGCGCTGCGGAAAGGCGCAGGGTCGCTGCAGGTTACGGGATAAAAGCACATCTGTGGAGCCAGCGATGATGAAAGGTACCGACAAAACGGCCATAAAAGCGGCGCCGCAGCAGCGCTTCAAGTGCAGGCGGCGGAGAACGCGGCGGTACTTACAGTTCTGAGGAACTGGATCTCATCCTCTCCTTCTCCACCTTCAGCCATGGCTGCAAAGAAGCCTCCGCTGGCTCCGCTCTCCGCTCGATACTAGCATAGAGCTAATCCACGGCCATTCAGCGGGAGGCTACCGCAGCATGTGTCACTCAAGCCCCTGCGCCCAAGCCCCGCTCACCGCCCAGAGGGGGAGTGCGTGTCAGCATCGGTGGGAAGGGGTGGAGGCGGCGGCGAGGTGGGGAAGCGGCCACAAGCCAAGTCGTGCGGGATGCGAGATAGAGATACGGCATCAGCAGCGGCAGCATCAGCAGCGCATCAGCATCAGCAGCAGCATCAGCATCAGCAGCGGAGTCCGTCTCCTCGATCCGTCGCCAGCACGAGCGTGAACGCGCGAATATTCAAACGCGCGGGTGCTAATTAGAGTCAATGCCGAGTCTAATGGACGTTTAATTGTTTAATTAATACTCTTAATTTCTCTTGTTCTGATTTACCGTCATGTATACGTTTGCTAGAAATGAAATATTTGAATAAAAAACGTTAATACGTAAAAGGAAGTGGAGCGCGCTGTTGTTGCGGGCGGGTTCACATCAGCACCACGGTCACACCGTGGACTAACGCTCAGCTCAGTCTGATCTGTGGTAAACACGTCAGCGTCACTGCGTCCTGTCCAGTGTCTGTACAACCACGAATCTTAAACGGGACTTCCCCTTTTTCTGCCAAACTAAAGCCGTCATAGTGATCAATACCCTAAACGCTGGTTACTCACGTTTGACCCGACGCCCAAACTTATAAAGCCCACACAGCTCCAGGAAATAGACAGGCCCAAAAATAAAGCGATGCTGCCCTCTAGCGTCAGCGCTATGAACTACACCCCGTCACCCACATTAAGCGTCCTTCATGTCTGCTCCTGTTATGTTTGTGTGTGGGTGCGACTTAGCAAGGATTCAGATAGTAATAATAATAATAATAATAATAATAATAATAATAATAATAATAATAAATGTGCTGACGTAACTGAGCCATGACAACACTGTCTTCAGGACAAATCGAATCCCAGACTGAAACGCCACCAGAACAGTAAAGACAGTTAATGAAATCTACTGCATAGATGACATGAAGCCGTTACTCATACAAAGAACTAATTATTGATTTTTTATGATAAATCGTTTTATTTAGGATTTTTAAGAAGTTTAAAAAAACGTGTTCACTTTGTCAGTATGGAAAAATTCAATGACAGAAAACAATCAAAAGACCCCTGGTGGAGATAAATATATAATTTATTTAAAAAAATAAAAACATGTTGTGAATTGAACCATGCAGTAATACAAACTTTAACCACCACGTGTCTCTGTTTCGTAACGAATAGCGTCACCCCTTCTTTCACAGAGAGAAACACCGCTTTGGCGTCATTCATCTGCACACGGACCATCTAGATCATCTGAACACCACCACCACAGTCAAAGCCTCTTCACCACGACTCACCTGTGTCTCATCTGGTCTCAGCACAGTCTGAAACCCCTCACATGGCCTACCTGACGCTGCAGCTGCACCGACTATCACAGGGGGGCGGGGCAACGACGAAGCGCCAATCACCGAACAGGACGGGCACGGTGAGACTCGCTATTGGTCCGAGCCGCTGTCAGTCAGCGCCTCTGAACGCAGCGGAGCAGCGGTGAGCTGCGGCTGGCTGCTGCGCAGGGATGTTGACGTGAACGAGCCCAGACGCCAAAGCGGTAAGTTAGTATGTGTTTGTCTGAGAGCTGCGCGTACCTGGTGCAGGTGCACGTGTGTGTGCGTCATTCCGGCTGCGTGTTCATTCTAGGACGTCACGCAGGCGGTTTTTGGAATTAATTTAACATTGTGCTAAATATTTGTGGATCTCAGTTGTGGTGGGCAGCTGCAAAACAGCCCGGAGGCAGCGTCGTCACGCTGCCGTGTTATGTGTGACACAGACACGCGTGGTCGCAAGGTGACAGTGACCCACGGGAGGCGGTGCTGTGATGTAAACAGCTGAGAGCTCCTGAAACAACGAGGAGGACGATGTGCAGCACGTAAACAGGAGCGAGGGCCGCGCAGCAGTGTGTGTGTGTGTGTGTGTGTGTGTGTGTGTGTGTGTGTGTGTGTGTGTGTGTGTGTGTGTGTGTGTCGTCACCTCGGGCCACAGTCGCTGCTTTGATGCGGCATCGTGTGAAACCTTGAGATGTTTGATCTGCACATGCAGGAGCAGGAAACGAGGAGGACGAGCTCGAAAAGCCCAGAGAACAGAGAGCGCAGTAAATATGTGGATGATGCTTAGTGAATTTTTAATGAATGAGTGTGTGACAGTGAGTTATGGTCTCTCAGAGGAAGACAGCTGTTTGTTTGGCTGCGCTTATGAACGAGCATCTGAGCTGTTTAGTGCTTCGCTCCAAGTCCATGATGTGTTGATTTAATTATATTTACATGCAAGAAAACAGAAAAGTTGCTTTTTGCAGCTGCAAGCGTTCGCAGCAGGACCTACAGATTTACTGCTGTCGTGCTGCTCTCTCTCTCTCTCTCTCTCAGTAGGTGATGAGCAGCCGGACCTCCTCTGCTCCCCGGCCCCATCGCTCACATGGCCCCCATCATGGAGGGCACGCACGCCGTCCTGCTCCTCTACGCGCCCGTCCACGAGTTGAGCCACATCAGCCCGTACTTTCCCAAGAGGCGGGTCCCGGGCTTCACATATAAGAGCCGCACCCCTCATTCAGGCAGCGCCGGTAATGACCATGACTGGGCTCAGCAGGATCTGGCCGTGTCCGAACAAAGAGGCCAGTCTTCGCTCCGCTCCCGGCGCGCGACAAAGGAGGCAGTGGCGACGCTCTGCTGGCTGGCGGCGGAGCGGCACCAGCTGCTGGCGGAGCTCCTGTCGCTGTGCAGGGACTGCGCCCTCAGAGTCAGGATGGGCAACCAGGAGGGCAGGCTCCAGGACGGCCCGGAGGCCCAGGAAGCTCAGCTCGCAGGGAACGGGCCGTCCCCCGTGTCTGCGCAGAGCAGGAGGGCCGCCTCCAAGAGCAAGAGGCCCAAGAAGGTGGGCGTCAGGAAGCCCGACGGCGCCGAGGACGCTGTGCAGGAGAAGGAGAAGGAAGGTTGGAGTGGAACTTCAACGGTGGAGCCTCCTGTCGAGGACAATGCAGCAGTAGAAGAGGAGCAGATGCCCGATGCCTCGGCCGGTCGGACCCTCGGCCCGTTGGTCAGCGGAGGCTGCGATCCCGTCCTGCCGATGGACGAGTCCTTCCAGATCGGCCGCGACGGCTGGGACCTCATTGCAGACGGCCGGCCCTTTGACCCCGACATGGACTTCTGCAGCGACTTCTCGGAGTGCGACGGCGAGCTGGGCTACGAGTCGTCCTCCTGCAGCCTGCTGGCAGGTCTGACGCGTCGGGAAAGCGGGAGCAACCTCCGGCCCGTCAGAACGATGGACTCCCCCGGCGGAGCGGCCAGAACCACGCGGCAGCTGCACAGCCAGGTCCACCAGAGGCAGCCGGGGGTCCGGGTGGTGGCGCGGCTGCAGGACGTGGAGGCGACGGTCCAACACGTCGGCCGTCCCGGCCCGGGGGCGTCCGGACCCGCCGGGACACGTCCAGGGAGCAGCAGCTGCAAAGAGGATTACGCAGACTCCAGCAGAGACCCCCTGCTGGGAGTCGGCACAGAAAAGAGCCACAACACGCCCTCCAGGGGGTTACGGCTGCCGCTGTCCAGCACCGTCAGCCCCGCACCCCCACCCAAAGCCCCCGCGAAGAGCCCGTCTCCACCTTCACTCGCTGGCGTCTTCAACACCTCCTTCCCTGCCTCCAACAGCCTCCACAGCATGTCCCCCGTCCTGTCCCCTCTGTCCTCCAAGCAGCCGAGCCCTCAGCTCAACCACCGCATTGTGCTGCTCCCAGACCCCGATGGAGACGGGTTTGAAGGAGACGGGTCCAACGCAGACGGGTCCAACGCAGACGGGTCCAACGGAGACGGGTCCAACGCAGACGGGTCCAACGGAGACGGGTCCAACGCAGACGGGTCCAACGGAGACGGGTCCAACGGAGACGGGTCCAACGGAGACGGGTCCAACGCAGACGGGTCCAAGCTCCTCACGGAGGTCATGGACCGGAACGGCAACAGGCGCGCCGTCACGCGTCTGGATCTGAACCTCGGCAGCAGGCGGCCGAGCAGCTCCAGGTGGACGCCCTCCAGCACCTCCACCACCACAGGTGAGCTGCGCTTCCTCCTTGTTTGTCAGAGGACGCTCTCGTCTCGTCTCGCTTTGCTGATGCTGCGTTTCAAAGAACAAAACTAGAAAAGGATCCTTGAGGTTGTAATTGAGCGCTGCGGCCGTCCCTCAGCAGCTCTGGATCTGACAGGCGCTTCCCGTACATAGAGTTAGTTGCTCCAGCTGTTACCTGATATACCGTCCATGTATAAACTGGACCAATGCATTTATCACGGGAGCGCTGCATTCTGGGAACAGCGTGAGGAAGGCAGAGATTAGTGGAGCGTCGCAGATCAAAGGCTCAGAGTTGACGGGGAGTTCAACCGGGCCAGGATTCTCACGGGCCGCTCAGGTGCATTCCCCAGTTTGGATCCTGAAGGGATCGGTTCAGAAGCTGACAAAGCGCCGCAGCAGCAGCAGGGGGTCCAGAATGCAGGATTAGCGGTTCCGGTCTTGATGTAATCGGGTTTAGTGCGTGTCAGGCTCACTGTGATGTGGAGTAATTGGCTGCAAACACTCGAATCGTTCAAGCAGTGATGTCATGAGACATCGTTAGTGAGTCAATCCCCTCCTGCTCCGTCGGTACAAAGCGGGTCGGAGCTGGTTGAACGTGACTCCACCTTCTGTGCGTTCGCTCTAATCTGCACGAGCAAACACACGTTCCTCCATTTCGCCACCGACAGACTGTGGATGAGTTTTATCCCGTGTTGAAGAACAATGATGCATTTTTCAGGATGCCTGAGTTGTTACATCATCCCGGCCACTAATGCACTAACTGAGCATCAGCCGCAGGGAGCGTCTGTGGGCTCTAACAGACTGAGCAGCGCAGCCTGATTCAGCGCTGATCATCTGGATCAGCAGCTCCTGAAATGTCTGATCCCGTGCGTCTTCACAGATACAGGTCTGGCACCAGGCACCGGGATATTCCTTGAAACAACGGCACCTTTGCTTCCAGTCTTGTCATAAATCCTGGTCTGATGTGCGTTTTATCACCACATCCTCCCAGCATCCATTAAAGAACACTGTTGCTGCGTCACACTCTAACGTCCTTCCGAGGCGGAATGTGGCTTTTTAATCTGTGCTCCTTTAATGAAGCTGCTTATTGAGCACAATGATGTCGATGGGAACAATAATGTAACTCAGACTCTAGTCCACGTCATCTGCACTGTCTGAGTCTGAGTAGAACCATTCTATCTGTTTACTACTAGCGCCGTCTGCTGATTAGACTCCTTTCTGTTTACATATCTGCTCTATTACCATAATAAAATATTGATTATAGCTGCTGTAAAGAAACCATTTTGAAGCCTCGCTCTCCGGTTCCGTCTTCCTTCTCTAATTCCCCACTCGTTTTATTATCTGACACACAATACTATAATCGGATTACAACAATACGTTCCACCAAGGTCACAAGGAGCTGATGAGCACACAGCAGCAGTGTATCGCCGTCAATCAGCGTGAAATGCGCTGCGCTGCAACATCGACTCCGCTGAGACAAGATCCAGCTTTATTCCCATAATGAAGTGGATTCTGTCCAGGCCTGTGTCTGAGCTGCTGCACACTGCAGATGGCTCCTACTCACTGAACGTGTAACGCACAGAGGGTCCCGGCACCGGCGGACACACTTCCACACACAGCAAACGCGCCTGCGGAGCAAAGTGGTGCAGAATAAGCAGGGTCATTTCTGTAACTGTGAGGCCAGATGTTCCCATCGTGCCACATGGCCCACTTCCTGCACTTGGATGATGAGGGTTTAGGTTTACGGTGGCTCATTTAGGACAAACTCGATGTTTTAGTCCATTCAGGGCATAAACTGTGCTTCTTAAAGCACATCTGTCTGTGTGACTGTTATGGGTTCAGCCTCAGCGTTCAGAGCAGCCGGGGCACGGATTAAATGACAATAAGAGCACAGTGTTCCCCAGAGGCGCGGCTGCGTGCGTGCGTGTGTGTGTGTGTGTGTGTGTGTGTGTGTGTGTGTGTGTGTGTGTGTGTGTGTGTGTGTGTGTGTGTGTGTGTGTGTGTGTGTGTGTGTGTGTGTGTGTGCGTGTGCACGTTGGAGAGCGATAAGTCAGCTGATGCGGTGCCCTCATTACCTAATGCATCCCACAGTTCCTCCATGAACACTCAGCTCTGCAGCGTTGCACATAACTCCACTCTGCCGTCAGAGATCGGAGCTTCACCGTTGTGTGTGTGTGTGTTGTGTTTACCTACACGGAGGCCTTTTCCCTCCGTGTCCTGGCCAGACGGTGGCGGTGTGGCTCACCACATACACACTGTCCGTTTAAAGGTAACTGGCAGAAACAGGCCCTGGAGGTGCTTTAATCATCGGGTCGGAGGCTCAGTGAGGCACGAAGGAACAAATTACAAACGCCCACTTCTTCAGTTTTTACCTTTTCCACCTGGACTCAGCCGTTTGTGGCCAGTAGTTCCTTGGCTTTGACTGGGCTCTCTGCACTTGGAAGCGTCCCAGCATGCAGTCAGCGATTCCCACTGCGGGGACCGTGCAGCACAGCATTATCATAATGAAGAGTTATTAATCTAATCCTGCCTTTTCTGCTGCCTCAGTCCCAGATAACGGAACCGCAGCGCTGCTGCTGTCTTATAAGCACTGATCTTTGATTTTTCAGTGAAGCCCAGTTCATTTCATGTGTTCTTGACACTCAGCCTCTTGGAGTCTATTTAACAGGAATTCTAACTCTGAGGTTATGGGGTATTTTTTCATGTTGGACTATAGCATGAATGTTTTTTTTCCTATAACTCTGCATAAACAGGTTGAGGCGTTGTCTAACAGCTGCAGCAAATCAAGGTGTGTCACTTTCTCTCCGTTGTGTTATTTTACCTCTCTGCCACCACGTGCACCCGTATCTCTTAATTAGTGCTTTTCCTTTCTCGTTTTTTTGTCTCTTTTGAGACAGACGAAGCAGGAATCAGGGTAAAAAGCATCCTCCTCTGCTACATGTGAGCCTTTGAAGCTGTCTGGACTGTGTCGGTACCATGGGATTTATTTCAGGGCAGACGGAGGGTTTTGCAGGTTCAGGCGTATCTGCATTATGTCACTGAGCAATAAATATCAAAGACCAGGAGCTCTTAGATGCATAGACTGAATCCAGCCAATCACATGGCAGCACAAACAGCACAGATGTGGAGGAGATGCTGGTGTTTCGGTCCAAGTACTGCTCGTTTCCTCTGTGTTTCTTGGGGTGAAGTTAATTACACAGAGCGTATGAGAGCCTGGACAAAAGGAGGCAGTCTCTCCATGACTAAATCTGTGTCCACTCATTATGCCGACTAAACCAACAGGGTTACTGACGTCCGTACTGTGATTATATGCAATGCAGCTAATGTTAGTGCAGCGCAATCACTCGGCGCTTTGTTAAAGCAGCCGTGTCTCCAATCAATATTTCACAGCGTTTGCTTTTGAGCTCCTCAGCCATTTGTCTCTATTGGATCACGGTGGCTTTCTGCTGGACCTGATGAGGGAAACAGGGGCAGCTAAGTGTGATAAAAATAGCAGCGTGCCCTGAGGCTGCAGCCAAACAGGGGTCTGTGCCGGTCTGATGCTAACGCGTTCCGATCCCTGCTTCCGGCTCACCAGATAAAACCTGTTGCACTGTTTGTTTTGGTCCTGTCATTTCTCTGATTTCACCACCGTGGTGATAATTACCCTGAGCTTATGGAGTTTGTGTGTTATTTCAGAGGATTCCCTCTTGCGCCAGGATGATATTTGGATGCTGGATGGCGATGACCCTCAGGAGCCTCTGTCTCGTGTCCCACGTCCAGATCACCTGGACTTCCTTCGCATCACGCCGCCCGAGGATGACATCATGGGGGACACGCCCTACTATCCCAAGCTGGAGTGCACGGTGAGGGCCCCACAAACCCTTGTGAGGTTAAAGTTGGTATTCTGTGGCTCCGTTTCTCTCTCTCTCTCTCCCTCTCTTTCCCACCACACAAGCATTTAAGCACCTGATCACATTCCTGGAGATGGATTAGCAGGTCATAGATTCTAGACATGGGTTCTAAGCCAAAACATCATTCCACCGATACCTCCAGTGTCAGAGCATGAAAACCGCCCTCGCGTTTGTAGACTTTGTTATTTGCTTCACAGTACAGAGATTAGTTTGAGTCACGGAGCATGGATGTATTCTGTGTAATCCTTGTGTAAAGTACTAGCTGCATGTCCTTCACAACAGCCTCCAACAAACAAGGTATTATTTGTTGCAAGGTGTGAGTAGGCTTTAACCACGGTGTTAAGCACAACTTTAAATCATTTAATGAAACAACGTTATGGGTTCGTCCAGATTCCAGTGGCAGTGGAGATGTTTACTTGGGTGCGGTTTTAGGCGGGTTAAGAATTAGCACAAGTCATGCATCATATTATGTTCTCTAAAGACATCATAACTGGTCTGACTCTTGGTGTGTTGACATACCTGTACAGAGGCTAGCCTCCACAGAAACACAAACTTCACCAACTTGTCAACATCTTGCTGTTAAAAACAATGGTACATGTCATCCTAGTATACGGAAACATGTGAAAAAAGTGAGAGAAGTGATGACAGTGCAGATATAATGATTTTCAGCAGCACGTGAGCAGATCTTGGGCCCAGATATTAGTTCACAGTACAACCTGTCAGTCAGCATTCTCAGTCATTAAAAGGTTTTATGTGTATGAAACACCACAGCTCTGAACCGCAGCCACAGGTCTGCGCTTCCATCATGGTTCCTTCATGAGTGAACAAGTTATCCTTAGTCTAATAAAAAGAAAAAAGTTTTTAACATTTCTAACATTAAATTATAAAAAATAAATACTACACTTATTATGAAATTATTTGTGAAGCTCTTTATGCTTTAATGTCATATTGTTATCATTAAACTGCATAAAACGATAAGAATTTTATTTTGAAATGCTGGCAGTGTACTCTGAGGACCATCAAAGGACTGTGGTAAATAAGGCCTCCAAAGGCTAAAGTGCAGAGCTATACTTTAACTTGACCATTTTAAAGTAAACGTCTAACCCTCCTACTTGAATCAGTGTTGACTTTCATGCTTCAGGTAAGTTCCCCATTGTTACTACAGCAGCTGGATCCAGGCCAGTTTGTCTGACTGCTCACGAGCTGCTAATCGCTCTTGTTAGCATCTTAGCACATGTGGCTGGTGTGAGGCTGCTCAATCGCGTCTTGTAAAGCCCTGTTTACTGGTTTGGTGGAGCTCTGCAGCGCTCCACCTGTCACCCACTCCGTGTTCGCTCCACCTCAGCAGCCATTTTGCGGAAGCGAGCGGAGGTAACCGGACACCTGTGGTGCCGCGCTGCACTGGTCCCCTCCCAGTAAGGGAGGGCCTGCCGTCACAGGAGGCGTCTCCAGACTGGGCAGACCAGTGAAACACAGTTTCCCCTTTTCAACCCGAGTGTTTTTCCCCCACACAACTGCAGTCCTGCTGAAAACAGGCCCAAACTAGAAGCAACGTTTGCTGAAGCAAAGCCCGCGACCCGATGGATTACAGCGCTCCGTTGAGTGGAAGGGCTTTGGTGAAAGGCAGGTGAACTCTGCTCTCAGGGAGATTACGGCAGGACGCCTTTCCAGCCACTGAGCAGCTCGGATTCATTTGCAGCGTCATGGGAACCTTTGTGTGGAGGACGAGACCTGTACCAGTGAGAACACGCTGCCAGTAACAGCCTTTATGCCACACAGTGAAAGTCTGTTCACTACTTCCTGTTTATGGGTCACTGAGCACGATTACAGAGTAATGCAGTTGGAGCTGGTTCTTTCCTGGTGAAGGTAAGAGGAGCCGGGCAGATTTGTCCACACAAAGGCGTTTTGTTCCCAGCATCGGTGGAGGTGGAACAGAGACGTGGTCCAGTGGAGCTGGGCACTAAACACACTGGTGAAAACTGCTTCTCGCTTCACCCGGAACAGTAATGGCCAGTGCAAGTTCCAACTCGGACGATCAGGGGAAGCAAGCAGCTGGTTCTTTACGGAACGCCTTCAGCGGGTTCTTCACCCGAGACCGGACTTCTTCCGAGGACACGGAGGCGCCCGTGCTCACGTCGTTCAAGGAGCTCCCGGATGGAGAGAGTCCTCCTCCTGAAGATGGTCCAGCTGATGATGGAGAGAGGAGGCGGAGGGCGGAGTCACAACGTAACGCATCTGCAGGAGCCTCAGCTGACCTAGATCTGGTCCAGGTCACTAGGGTGGAAACGCATAGTGACCCGGAGGAAGAGGAGGCAAGTCTGTCTGAGACGCTGAGCGGTACCAGGAAGTCCATGTTATGTGAGGAGGACGACAGGACAGCGGACCTCAGTGAGAGCAAGGAGTTAAATAATGACCCTGCTGCAGAGGCCGCGCACACGGTGCCTGTGTTTAGAACACACAAGTTCACAGAGAGGTCCCGCATAGAAGCTATTCTATACTCAAGCAGGTTTGTCAGCAGGACGTCACGGGTCTCCTTGTTTTCTAAAAGAGGACACGGCAGCACAGCATCGGTAGAAGCAGAAGCATCAGGCACGAGGGCAGATGACAGTAAAAATGTAGGAACGGGCGACACCGGTGAGGGTGAGGGAATAGACTGTTCCCAGCCGGTTCCCGCTGTAGTTTCTGGACCTGATCCTGGTGCCGCTGCGGCCGATAATACGAAGGAGGACGCAGGGGATCAAGGACCAACGCCTGACGGCGGCAGTGAGAGGCCTCTCTGCAGACAAGCGTCCCTGTCCTCAGCTGCTCCCTCCAGCCCCAGGACCTCTGACCCGTCGGTCCAGTCCTCCTCCACTCCAGACTCTGCTGATGTGACTAATTCACCATCGTCCACTCCCGAAAAGCCCCCAGGAGACGTCCAGCCAAGTGTCAGTCCTTCTTCCCAAAGCACAACCCCGGCAAAGACGCTGGAAACAAACCCACCTGCCCCAGAACCACCTCCCCCCCCCTCTTCTGTCTCATCCTCTCCGTCCAGAGGCACAGCTCCTGCTTCACCGCCGGCCTTTCAGATGCCGGCTCTGTTCAGTGGGTTGCGGGTGCTGAAGAAAGGTGCAGTGGGAGACGACAGGGAGACAGTGTCAGAAATCAAACAGAGGGAGAAGGATGCGGACCTGGCCCTTCTGAGCCTGAAGAAGACTGTGAACAAAGCCAAGCTGTTTCCTGAGCAGAGAACCAGCACTCCGCTCAAAAAGCAGGCAGAGCCTAAACCCATTGCAGAGTCGAGGAAGAAAGGAATAAAACAGATCAGTCAAGATGAGACCAGAACGCCTGATGACGGACAGGATGCTGCTTCACACGGCAGCAAGAAAGAGGGTGAAAATGGAGACGAGGTTAAAGGAGACAACAAATCTCCAGGTCCGGAAACTCCCACATTCACGCCTGAACGAAAGAAAAGCTCAGAGGCGACATCTCCAGGCCCTGAAACGCCAGCGTCCACCCCCGAGAGAAGGAAAACCTCAGACATGGCCTATGAGACCTTCAAGAGCTTGTTCGGTCCAAAGGCTGTCAAAAAAGAAAAAGCAGATGATGTAGATTTAGAGATGGTGAAAAAGAAAATCAAGAATGACAAAGAAAGTCTGAGGATGATCTTTGAAAGAGCGTCCAAGACTCCAAGCAAGGACCTGAAAAGTCCCACAGAACCCGGTGTACGTAATGAGTGCACGTCATGCGTTTGGACAGTTCAGGTCAGAACCGTGTTGTTCTGTTAAAACCACGGTTGTCGTTTCCTCCCACAGGCAGAGGTCACGTCCCCCGCGGACAGCGAGGACCGGACCCCCGGACGTCTGCAGGCGGTGTGGCCTCCACCCAAACCTAAGGATGAAGAAGACAAGGTGGGGCTGAAGTACACGGAGGCAGGTGAGCAGCGAACGCAGCACGGCTGTGTTTACACAAACCCAATGCTGGTCACCGCGTGCACCGGCCCGTTTTCATGCAGGGCTCCGTCCTCATCGGGCCTCAGCAGTGGATTAGCTCCACTAACAGAGCAGTAGCTAAACATTAGCATCAGGATAAAAAGTGTCCTTTACAAACACACTGAGGCCGCGTGGATGATGCACCTTTAGTTAATGCAGTCTGGGCAACAAGCCCTGTTTGTGCCATCAGTGGCTCTGAAGGTGGATGGACACACAAGGAGGTTCAAAGACCACTGGTCAAATTAGAACATCATAAGGTTCTATTCATGTTCCAGTATGCGCAGTAGCAGCTGTTGGATGTTTATGTGGTGTGATAGTAGCGAGTCGGGATTACTTATTTGTTATTTGTATAATAAGACTTCATTCATGAGGGAAGTAATCTGAACAGATAAACACATTAGTGAAAATGTGTGATTTGTCATATTTTAGTCTTTGTTATCGTCTGCTTTAAAGGGTTAACGTGTGAAACTATTCAGTTCTGACCTTCACTTCGTTCAACAGTGAAAACTGGTTGGTTGAGTTGTAAATTTAGCCTTTTACACCATCTTCAGAGTCCTTCCACTAATAAGAGCAGTGAAGCAGGTGTGTCTCCAATTAGACACGTTAGCTTTATAGTCGTTAAACATAACAATAGGAATATTTCACCAAGTAGTACATCTTGGGTCTCAGTGTATTAATATGTCGATGGCTTCGTGTTCACGCTCCTCCGTCTCTGTTCTCATGTCTCAGAGCACCAGGCCGCCCTCCTGCAGCTGAAGAGAGAGAGCAAAGAAGAGCTGGAGCGGATGCATGTAAGTGAGCCCATGGTTTGAACTGTGATGAGAGCAGCAAAGTCAGGCTGGACATGACATCTGAGCAGCACACGCACGACGAGAGCTCGTGCATGTGAGCAGCAAATACAATTACAGTTGTGAGGCCTTTGAATGTCCCTCCGTCCCCGCAGTTGACGGACCCGAACACCAGATGGCACCAAGCAAACACGAAACGTGCAGCAGCAGAACTGGATCCAATGATGATGCATTTTAAATGCAGTGATCTCTTTGTTTGTTCTTCTTCCTCACTGTGATAGACTAAACATAGTATTCACCGCTGACCCGTTCTTTCCTCACTGTGACAGACTAAACACAGTATTCACTATGGGCAGCGATACACAGTCCAACATTCCTCCTCTGTCTTTTCTACCTGCTGTTCAGGCCGACTTCCAGCTTCAGATCTTCCAGCTGCGTGGGGAGCACGCTGTGTTAGTGTCACACCTGGAGGGGGTCATCACTAACCTGCAGGGAGGCAGGTCCTGTAACGCCGGACTGGGGCGCGCGGAAGTCCGTGACGTGGCTGTGTCCACGGCCGACGACCCGGGAGCCAGAACCTGTCGCACTGTTGGCATCCAGACGGACCGCGAGACGTTCATCAGGAGCCCAGACGGCGACGGCGGGGGGGCGACTCAAAGCCCCGGGCACACACTGCCAAAAAGACTCAGTTTAGATTCTATTGGGCTGGGACCAACTCCACCCCCACCTCCCCCACCCCCACCTCCTCCTCCTCCCCCTCCAGGCCATTCGGTACAACCGCCCCCTGCTCCCCCTTTGCCTGGTAATGCAGGAGCACCACCGCCACCGCCACCTCCACCACCTCCAATGCCCGGGGGTGGCCCTCCACCCCCTCCACCTCCCCCTCCCCCCCCTGGCCTACCTGGAGCCGGTCCACCTCCTCCACCCCCTCCACCCGGCTGTGGCCCACCGCCTCCTCCCCCGATGGGGGCCTTTGGTTTTGGCCAAAAAGTGGAGAAGGCCCCACGAAAGGCTGCGATTGAGCCAGCGTGTCCCATGAAGCCTCTGTACTGGACCAGGATACAGATACAAGACAACAAGTATGTAGAACACTTAATTTCTAACTGACTGATTCCTTCTTCTATGATAGTTTTATAAAGTTTACAAAGAAAACAGATGTGGTGAGTGAATCTCCTGCCCAAATGCCAACCACCACAGACTTGTACGTCCCATTCCAACTCTGGCCTGTCTCATCTCTAGCTCTAGTCTCATCTCTAGCTCTAGTCTCACCTCTAGCTCTAGTCTCATCTCTAGCTCTAGTCTCACCTCTGGCTCTAGCCTCACCTCTGGCACTAGTCTCACCTCTGGCCTGTTTCACCTCCAGCTCTAGTCTCACCTCTGGCTCTAGTCTCACCTCTAGCTCTAGTCTCACCTCTGGCCTGTTTCACCTCTAGCTCTAGTCTCACCTCTAGCTCTAGTCTCATCTCTAGCTCTAGTCTCACCTCTGGCTCTAGTCTCACCTCTGGCTCTAGTCTCACCTCTGGCACTAGTCTCACCTCTAGCTCTAGTCTCATCTCTGGCCTGTCTCACCTCTAGCTCTAGTCTCACCTCTAGCTCTAGTCTCACCTCTAGCTCTAGTCTCAACTCTGGCCTGTTTCACCTCTAGCTCTAGTCTCATCTCTGGCCTGTCTCACCTCTAGCTCTAGTCTCACCTCTAGCTCTAGTCTCACCTCTAGCTCTAGTCTCACCTCTGGCCTGTTTCGCCTCCAGCTCTAGTCTCACCTCTGGCCTGTTTCACCTCTAGCTCTAGTCTCACCTCTAGCTCTAGTCTCACCTCTGGCCTGTTTCACCTCTAGCTCTAGTCTCACCTCTGGCCTGTTTCACCTCTAGCTCTAGTCTCACCTCTGGCCTGTTTCACCTCTAGCTCTAGTCTCACCTCTGGCCTGTTTCACCTCTAGCTCTAGTCTCAACTCTGGCCTGTTTCACCTCTAGCTCTAGTCTCAACTCTGGCCTGTCTCACTTCTGGCTCTAGTCTCACCTCTGGCTCTAGTCTCACCTCTGGCACTAGTCTCACCTCTAGCTCTAGTCTCAACTCTGGCCTGTCTCACCTCTAGCTCTAGTCTCACCTCTAGCTCTAGTCTCAACTCTGGCCTGTTTCACCTCTAGCTCTAGTCTCAACTCTGGCCTGTCTCACCTCTGGCTCTAGTCTCACCTCTGGCTCTAGTCTCACCTCTGGCTCTAGTCTCACCTCTAGCTCTAGTCTCACCCCTGGCTCTAGTCTCACCTCTAGCTCTAGTCTCACCTCTGGCCTGTTTCACCTCTAGCTCTAGTCTCACCTCTAGCTCTAGTCTCACCTCTGGCCCGTTTCACCTCTAGCTCTAGTCTCAACTCTGGCCTGTTTCACCTCTAGCTCTAGTCTCACCTCTAGCTCTAGTCTCACCTCTGGCCTGTTTCACCTCTAGCTCTAGTCTCACCTCTAGCTCTAGTCTCCCCTCTGGCCTGTTTCACCTCTAGCTCTAGTCTCACCTCTGGCCTGTTTCACCTCTAGCTCTAGTCTCACCTCTGGCCTGTTTCACCTCTAGCTCTAGTCTCACCTCTGGCCTGTTTCACCTCTAGCTCTAGTCTCAACTCTGGCCTGTTTCACCTCTAGCTCTAGTCTCAACTCTGGCCTGTCTCACTTCTGGCTCTAGTCTCACCTCTGGCTCTAGTCTCACCTCTGGCTCTAGTCTCAACTCTGGCCTGTCTCACCTCTAGCTCTAGTCTCACCTCTAGCTCTAGTCTCAACTCTGGCCTGTTTCACCTCTAGCTCTAGTCTCAACTCTGGCCTGTCTCACCTCTGGCTCTAGTCTCACCTCTGGCTCTAGTCTCACCTCTGGCTCTAGTCTCACCTCTGGCTCTAGTCTCACCTCTAGCTCTAGTCTCACCCCTGGCTCTAGTCTCACCTCTAGCTCTAGTCTCACCTCTGGCCTGTTTCACCTCTAGCTCTAGTCTCAACTCTGGCCTGTTTCACCTCTAGCTCTAGTCTCACCTCTAGCTCTAGTCTCACCTCTGGCCTGTTTCACCTCTAGCTCTAGTCTCAACTCTGGCCTGTCTCACCTCTGGCTCTTGTCTCACCTCTGGCTCTAGTCTCACCTCTGGCTCTAGTCTCAGAGGGATGATGATGAAATGTGGCTTGTTTGCAGCCTGGACTAATTATTAGACCATTATCCCAGTCTAATGATCGTTCATGTTACTCACCCTCGTTGGTCCTGTTTTTCTAATGTCACAGACTATTACAGTGAGTATAGTTTTAGTTCATGTCAATTAAATGAAGCAGTGCCCACTTTGAAGTAGACTGGAATTATGTGTATTATGTTTCAGAATGCCGTCAGTTTCCAGTGCTGTGTTTTTCCAGCTGTCTGTGTCTTATGTCTTATGTATCTCTAGCTAAAATGACTAACAGTGCATTTGCCATCTCTCTGTTTAGATGTCCTTGTTTTTGTGTTGCCTGTATTTCCTGTAGTAGTCGTTTTGGTAGATCTCAGAGGAAGCCTCGCTGCTTATCTACTGAGACGCGCTGTAACTGTGAGTGGATTATCCAGCTCATTTACAGCGACTGCTTGTTTGGCTCCGGGTGCCGGGCTTCCAGCTTTACGGCCTTGTATTTCCATGGCGGCATTAGTGGGCCAAGCTCAGTTGTGGTTCTGGTGCTGGAGGACCCACTCTTACGCTGCAGCGGGTTCAGGTCCCCTATAAATGTAAGCGTAAACGGCCAAGTCAGGGGCATTAAACGGGTCAGGTGTTTAACTGTATGCGGATCAGCTGCGTGATCTGTGCTAACGGCGTGAGGGTCTGAGCCGTGACTGGGAACCGACATTTCCGAGAAGCCACATGAAAAAATGGAGCAGCCTTAAGAGAGATTCACATCCAGTTACAGTCATAATGTCCTCAATTAAAAAGTGCTCATGCCTGGAAATTTATTTGTAGTCATTTTCTTTTCCGAGCTAAATTGGTGTTGGTTTGAAGCCTTAGGAGCTGGGACGGTCTCATTACGGCGTCAGCAGAAAGCCTCTTGGCTGCGGACTCTGAGCGTTGGAGGCAACTAGCAACGACTGGTTTTACAGTATGTGCTCCTAATTGAGTCCCTGGCAGCACAGCTGATTGTTCTGGTATTTAAGCCACAGTAAATCTGCCAGTGCTGGTGTCGTGCCGAGGTTCCCAGCGTCGCGGTGAACGGGCCTCATTTGTGGTATCTGACCTCTCATTGGCTGAAATCTGCACGGTTAACCTCACTGTGTGAATCAGGCGTGTGGAGCGTGTGGAGATGATACTCGTTTGCCCGTCTATTGATCATGCTGTTCGTTTGCTCGGAGCAGTTATTTTTTAGATGCCTCTTGTCTTATTTGTTTTTTCCTGGTTACTCAGCAACTTCTAAACGACCTCATGTCCCGTATTCTTATCCATGTACTGGAAATGGCTCCTGAAGAAACTGGGCTAAAGCCTCTGGTATTTTTTCACCTCACTCATAAACAAAGATTCTTTTAAGCTGATGCTGAAGCCAGACAATGAAATGGAAAATAGAACAGGGCAGAAGAGATCCAGCGAGTTTCCACTAATCCAGCGCTCAGTAACGGATGTGTTCCTGTCGTGTCCGGGAGCCTCCGTCCTGCCTTCGCTGCTGTGAAGTGTTTTGCTTACCTGCACTGAGCTGACTTATGTCTGTGTAACAGCAACAACACACTGTGGGGTTCGCTGGAGGAGCTGAACATCGTGAGCGCCAATGAGTTTGAGGATCTTTTCTCCAAGGCCACGCTTCAGCCCAAGAAGAAGCCGCTGTCGGACACGTACGAGAAGAGAAGCAAAGCTAAGAAGGTACAGACTCGCTGCTCAGACTGATACTGACCCATTCTGCAGCATTGTCCATGAATGATCTGAATGTGCTGCAACGTTTGTACTTGATTAAACCAGAAAGACTATCAATCCTGTGCCTGGGGCCAGATTGATTTTCTGCTCCCCCACGACCAAAGACACACTTGTTGCTGCCATGTCAAATGCTGCAGCCCTGCGACTCCTGCTGCAGCCGCTGCTGCGTCAGCGCCCCGGCTGCCTCCAGGCGTCCGAGCCGTGGTCCCAGACTGTCCCCTCCAAATCTATACACATCCCCTATTCTGATCAATCGGCCAAGGCTCCACTCAGCGCCAGAGCGTGTGTGTGTGTGTGTGTGTGTGTGTGTGTGTGTGTGTGTGTGTGTGTGTGTGTGTGTGTGTGTGTGTGTGTGTGTGTGTGTGTGTGTGTGTGTGTGTGTGTGTGTGTGTGTGTGTGTGTGTGCTTCTCACCATCTTCAGTCTGGTCACTCTGCAAACTGTCCAACATTTGATCCAAGTCAGACACATCCTGCCGACCGTCTCCTGTCTGCAAAGACTGTTTAAACATATTCATATGTGAAAACGTCACACACAGCACAGCTTTTGGAGATGAAACACTATTGAACCCTGGTTATGGCCCAGATATGGGCCATAACCAGGATCTCAATCTACGTTTAGGGAAAATGAGGCCGTGCTTGTTTCCAGCCTGCTCCCTGGAAAGGTCGTCAAAATAAAAGAAACGTGTTTATGTGATCATTTTTTATGCCTGAAAGTTTACACTTCCAGTTAAGAGGAGACAAATCTTAATCTCCAGCTGGTGCCGGTTTCCAAGAAGTTCAGCTGGTTACCGTGCAGAACATCGAGTGAGGGAAGCGTTGGAAGGAATGAGAGCAGAGTTGGAGACTAGTCTGTCCGGAGTCGAGGACGCGTGAATCGGGAGGTGATTCGGATGTTGGACATTATTCACTGCGGTGCGTGTGCAGCAGAGACCGGCACCTCTACCGTCCTCCTTCTTCTTCACGTGTGCGATGACAGCACGTCCTCACCGCTGATTATGCACTTGTTCAGAAAGCGTTGCCAGATCCCGACGCGGCCTCGGGCTCTGCAGCGAGAGCGAGGAATGTGTGTGTGCATTATGCACATGAGCCACTACTGCTCCACGCAGCGCCGGGTTGGACTGGACGCGGTAATCTGTGTCATGTGTGGCGCCCTCCCCTCCACATTAACATATCAAAGCAAAGGAGAGGACATGGAAGACCGGGCCGGGCCGGGCCGGACCGGACCGGCGGGGTAATCGGGGGCATGTGGCTTCGCTTCACTGGCTAAAAGGTGCTTAGAGCGTTAGAGGGGAGGTGCATGTCATTGCATTGATTGAAGGATGAGCACGAATGAGTGTGAATAGCATGAAATCTAAAAACAGCAAATTCCCATCAGATGTACAAAAAGCACACGCTATGGCACAAACAGCAGCAGTACCAGTTTCTGGGAAGGACCTCTGAGCAGTCATAGTGCGTTTATTAAAGGCATACTTGTGTCCCAGACTGTGACGCGGGCGAGTGGGTGTAAAATAACAGCGCTGGTGAGACCGGGGCCGCTCTGAGTGCGTATTGATGGGAAGTGGAGGTCCAGCTGTTACTGGAACATCTGCCCGTGTGGCTGTCGGACGCCCGCCGCCATCATCACCTGCTGCAGCTCAGCGCTGACATCACCGTCGCTGGGTTTATTCGCTCCCCCCGTCCGCTCCTCTGTCAGTTCCACGTTTTGCCCACAGGAGGGAGGCGTTCGCTCTGGGCGTCGCGTGCGTGCGTGTGTGACTGAAAGCCAGCGTCCAGCATCACTTGTCTTTTCTCATTAACTTAACTGCTTAGGCTAATTTGTGAGTTCTGAAGCCACAGTGAGCGGGAAAGACTCCTGGGCGGCTTTTAGTGCGGCCCGTCCACAGCGGTTAATTAGAGGTGTTGGGAAAGCCTGGTTCTCAGCCGCCTGCAGTCGGAGTGGGAGATCCCTAGTGATCCAGGTAATAGAGCTGGAAGCAGCATGGCACCCACTAACGCCCTGTAATGCAATACCCACTTCTAAGGCTCCTGCTCTGCAGCTCCCACTGCACTGCCAGTAGCCAACAACGCCATAATACCTAATGAAGAAGCCTGACACATTAACTTTTAGAGCGCGGCTTTACTTTGCCAAAACGCTCTCTGGCTTTACAACTAATTCAGTCATAAGTAATTGTGACCATGTGTAAGCACAAATAAAAATCCTGTGAATTTATAGTTTGTTATAAAAGCAGTGCTTCTGTCTGCGTTGCTCTTCTAGATTGTCCTTTTATGGTGCAACCTTGGCCTTTGTACTTTCGCTGCGACGTGACGTTGTTTGTTTTGCCCCCTGGTGGCGGCAGGTTGACAGTCGGCCCATGTGTGCGCGCTGAGTTTCCAGGTTTTCGTCGTCGCTCTGATGGAGACGTGTGTTGATGTGTGTGTCGGTCCAGGTGATTTCCAGGCTCCAGGGCTTCATTTGGTTTGTGTGGCTCATTGTCTGTTATCTGACAGCTGGGGAGGTGACGAAGTGATTTTTAAACCAGACACTCATTAAGACAATTAGCTCTCTCCATCTCCTTATTGGATTATAAGTGAATAATGAAAGTGATTGTAACTCCAGCAGAGACTTTAGAGGCTCATTAGAGAACATTAATATTCTCTGTACAGTCTATTAATTAAACTGATGCCACACTGTTGTGTTAAATGTCTGTTTTCTTAATATCAAATGACAACTCAGACTATAAATATGCATATATGAGATTTATATTTAGAAGTTATTAGTTTTCACACTTCAACATATTGATTTGGTTTCATTTGTTTTCTGTTTTATAGATCATCAAGCTGCTGGACGGGAAGCGCTCACAAGCAGTTGGCATCCTCATCTCAAGCCTGCATCTGGAGATGAAGGACATCCAGCAAGGTGAAAATTATTTTCTCATGTCAGCTTTATGCTCTGCTTGACGGCGCGCACCATGATGTCATTTTAATCTCTTTCAAGGAACGAACTCCTATTTAAAATCTGCAACAATAAACTGACCCTGCAGCCCTGTTTGACAATAAATCCAGGATGACTCGTGATGAAATGCAGATGGAGATGAGAGAGTGCGGGGAGCCCTGAAGCAAAGAATAATGTTCTGCATTTTGACAACTGCTAATTTGTAACAGGAGAAAATTTGGGTTCATTTGTGCTTGAAGTGTAACATGGATGATTTTTCCAGTGACCACGGTGGGAACGAAAGCGCCTCCATTTGTCAAAATGCGAGCGGGATGAAAGCAAACTTTTAGGCTTTCTGTCGGCCTGCTTAAAATCAAGCCGCCATCTCCTTCATCTACAGAATCATATGGATTGATTACATGCTGGCTGCTCCAGATGTGTGCGTCTGCGTAAACACACAGTGCGTTGGGGACAGCGCAGATGGGCCGGGGCCGGTCCTGTCCGGGGCTGCGGTGGAGAGCGGCTGCCGCCTGCCAGTCTGAGCACGCGGCCAGCAGATCTGTTTATTGTAGCCAGTGACGGTTTCCACACGTCTAATGGGACTGACACCCCGCTAATGACCTGAGCATGTACAAAACCACCTTCCACAGCTAGCAGACACTGCGCTGCCACATAAAACCGCCTCCAACACGGGCCGAACGGCACCCAGCACCGCGGCGCCCATTTTACTTCCACTTTTTAGTCCTTTCTTTCAGTTTGTCAGCTCGTGTAAGTGACTCTGTCAGTGAGAAAAGCCTGCACATCCATGAAGGACTGCACCTTAATAAGCGCTTCTAAGGCCTCTGGTCCGCGGACTCGCCTGCTTGCCTCCCCTTTGTTGCCAAATTAAAAGGACATGGGACATGTAATGTAATTAGAGCTCCTGGAGGGGAGAACGCGGGAGGGAGGGGAGAAGTCAGCACTGGTCGAGGTGGAGAGGGGGGTCACTGGAGCCACTGGAGTGACTGGGGGAGCGCTAGGGCCACCGTGGTTCAAGGGCAAAGGGAGCCCCCCCCCCCCCACACACACACGCATACACACTCTCAAACGCCACACACACCCCTCCACACTAAACCCCAGGAGTGAAAAGTGGAAGGAGAGGGTGTGAGGCGGTTGGCAGCAGGCTTTGATCTGCTGGTGTGGAGAGATATCCGGCTCCCCTCGGATCAGAGTGCTCCTGTGCACACTGGACCAGGCCCCCTTTGGTGTGTGATTGACGGCTGCATGGCTGAGGGACTAAATAATCCACTCTAATAAGATGTAGGAAGTGGACCTCCAGCGCTCTCTGTGATCCAGACACGGGGAACAGAGTGCAGCATTACCTTGTTAGCTGGAAGCAGAGATTGAGGAGACCAATCCCTGTTTTAGACACTGCAACGTCTACAGAAGCATTTAAAAAAAGGTGGAAACTATTTTCAACTTTAAAAAGCATTAGGACTGAATGTGGTGACTGTAAATAGTGGTTAGGCATGACTTTGTGTTGTGATCTAACCCGGGTCTGCAGCTTTGTGTGTACGACTGCTGACTGTGCATCTCTACTCTTGCAGCTGTTCTTACTGTGGACAACTCTGTGGTGGATTTGGAGACCATTGAGGCTTTATATGAAAACGTAAGTGGAGAAGGGTTACGTCATAAGAGGATGAGAATGTGACGGCTTAATTAGAAATGAATCAAATCACCTGGTTAATGTAGAGTTGAGCTTGAAATGATTCATACGCCTGGCAAAGTTACTTTAAATCAAACAGCATTAATTAATAGAAAAGCCTTTAATGTCTATTACAGCAATCAAACTCTTCCTGTAATTGGTGATCAGCTTTTTGATTGCCTCCACTAGCAATTTTAAATTAAATTAAATTAAATAAAAGATCTTTTTTTTCCATCGTCTTATATCTTATTATCTAGAAGCCTGTGTCACTTCAAAAACTTTTTTTTTTTAAAAGTAACTTAGTAACTAGAATTTCCGAGGGCTGTGAGTTGTTTTGGACTTGACTGTATGTGAAAATATTACTATTACTGTTGAGTTGCAGTATTTTCACATCAGGTGAACATTTGAATACGTCTGTGCATCCTGACTCTGGACTGTTGTCTCCTGACAGAGAGCCACTACTGATGAGATGGACAAGATCACAAAACATTATGAGAACGCGAAGGAAGATGAAGTCAAACTGCTGGACAAACCTGAGCAGTGAGTTCATCTTCTGCTTCTGAGCTCACATTTATTTGCATCATTTTGTGCATTAGCTCATTTAGAGCCACATGGAACAAAACTCCACAGCCTTTTGCGTGCGTGCGTGCGTGCGTGCGTGCGTGCGTGCGTGCGTGCGTGCGTGCGTCTGCATTAATGAACATCGCTTCACCAGTTTCTGTCAGGGTTAAATAGTCCGAGGCGGGTAATGAGGCTGGACCCAGCGGTGCTGCTTTCGCTGCCCTTCCTATTTCCATGTTTGAGCAGAGCTGTCAGCGGCGCTGCCTCGCGTCCCCCTCAGCGTCGGCTCCATCAGCGCAGCCTAATCACACAGGATGTTCCTGCTCCGCTCCCCTCCGACACGGCACTGTTTACACAAGTTGTCCCACATCGGGCCGGCGCTACCTTTGATCAGTCTCTGTGCTGTGCCTCCACCTGACCTCGTGGACCTTTTAAACCTAGCTGAGCAGCGCCGCTCACAGCCATCAGCCGCCCGTCGGCCTCCGAGCGCCTCTGACTCCGCCGGCCGACGTGGGGAAGCTGAGCCCAAAATAGCTCTTCCTGTTCGACACTTTGTTTAATTTTATAACACATCACACCCCATTCTCCTCCATCTCGTCCTCGCTCCCCTCCTCTTATTCCCTCCTTTGTTTTCCAGGTTCCTGTATGAGCTCTCCCAGATTCCTGACTTTGCAGGCCGCGCTCACTGCATCATTTTCCAGTCGGTGTTCCTTGATACGATCGCTTCCATCCATCGCAAAGTGCAGACTATCTCCAATGTCTGCAAAGTAAGAACGTTAAGTCAACAGATGTGACATCGGTAAATCTATCGTTGGTCTGAATTCACTGATCTAAAGCGTGTGTGTGTGTGTGTGTGTGTGTGTGTGTGTGTGTGTGTGTGTGTGTGTGTGTGTGTGTGTGTGTGTGTGTGTGTGTGTGTGTGTGTGTGTGTGTGTGTGTGTGTGTGTATTTCAGGAGCTCTTAGAGTGCAGAAGTCTGCGAGATGTGATGGGTCTGGTTCTTGCCTTTGGAAACTACATGAACGGAGGGAACCGGACTCGAGGTCAGGCTGACGGGTTTGGGCTGGAGATCCTCCCGAAACTGAAGGATGTCAAGAGCAGGGTAACAAAGCTTTTATTAGGCAACACTCCTCCTCAAAGCAGCAAACATGCATGTATGAATCACAGGGATGTCCCCAGTCACAGCATCACCTCTCCCTCAGGACAGCTGCATGAGCCTGGTGGACTATGTGGTTTATTACTACCTGCGCAATTTTGACAAGGTAAAGTTCTGTCAAACACACTGCGGCACCGTGTTTCACCATAACATATGCTGACGTTAAATTCGCTGCATCCACTGCTTCATTCCAGCACGCTGGTACCGAGAAGAGCGTGTTCCCTCTGCCTGAGCCTCAGCAGCTGTTCCAGGCTGCACAGGTTAAGTTTGAAGACCTCACCAAGGACATCAGGAAGCTGAAGAAGGACCTGACTGGTAGGGTGTGCTCTGCTCTGCTCGGCCTCGGCCCTTTTATCGCTTAGGTCATCTTTGTTTTATAGTAAGTCCGTCAGTGTAATTGTATACATTACGATCTTTCACCAGAGCAGTTTAAATGTAAATATACATCACATGTACTCTTCCTTTCCTGAGCACTGAGGGTTTATTTGGAGCGTTGGTTGGCCTCAGGCTTTCTTTGCTCGTTTCCAGATCTTAACAGCCCTCTCATATCCCCACAACTGATCCTGTCCACACCCACACGCAGTCTGATTCCTTACAGTATGCGTTAGTGTCTCTGGGCTAATGAATGCCCTCTGGTCGCTCATTGTGTGTGTCGTCTAGTGCTCAGAACCCCTCAGTGCGGCAGCAGCCAGGCCTGGGCCACGCGGAGGTCAAAGGCGATGCCCCCTATGCCTCTGGTGTCTGTGGTTATTTAAATCATCCAATAATACGGCATATGAAAGCAATTAGATATGCTCCACAGCTTCCCCCTTTGTTTTTTAGATTGCTGTTAAAGCTTCCCCTCTCTGACCCGGGGGAAAATATAAAGTACCTAGACGCTGTCACTCATTTACTAGGAAAATGTAAGACCTGAAGACAATAAATGCAGCGTAAGGACCCTGGTATTTGATCTCTGCTGCAGCTCGTTCTGGCACCGTGCTCCTCAGGGGCGTTAACATGGGAGAGTGTTGTGTTCTGGTTGTTTGGTGACTGCCACCATTTTTATCCTCTCCAGCCGCCAGGGATAAATATTTATGCCTGCCTATTATAAACCTGCCTAAAGACAGCAACTGGTCCTAATTATAAAGCTAACACACATTTTGTCCACATTGTGAATCATGGCTGACACTGAGGAGCCGGCAGTGAATCAGCCTTGGTTTACTCGTGCTGTTTGACTCCAGCAAACAAGTCTGCTCGCCGTTGCTTCATCCTGAGGCGGCGGCTGCAGCGTTTGGCCGCCGGCCTTGGCTCAAAGGTCAGAGTCGGTGAAACGCCATCAGCGCTGATGCTGCGGAGCGGGTCCCTGTCCGTGGACCCGGCTCATGCAGAAACATGATCCTTTGCTGGGGCTTCCTGTTTGGGGAGAGGGTGGTGACCTCGCCTCCGAGGAGAAGATGGATGAATGGGAGGCCAAGACGACCTGAACGTACTGTAAGACTGGAGACGTGATGATCCATGCTGCTTCTATGGGGCTTCATGTCTAACTGCACAGCTCCCTTTGGAACCAGCAACGATTATATTTATCTTTACAATCCTGTGGATCCTGAGCTCTGTGACAAGAAATTGTTCATCATGCTTGAAGGAGCTTCTTGGTTGCAGACCAGTGAGCAGCTACATAAAGATCCCTTTCGCGGCTTTGTGATTGGACTTGACAGAGAGGCAGAGACGCTACCGAATGAAATAGGATCAAATAAAAAGAAACAGTCAGAGCTCATTTGCTGCTCAGGGGAGTTTTGTGTTTCACAGAAGGCCCGGTCCAGGTTAAGCATTCATCACTGTGGCAAATCAGACAGTGTCCTGATTTTAAATGCTCTTTAATGTCAGGTCCGGGCAGGGCCGTTAGCCTGAGGTCTGTTTTACGACGGAGGCCACGCTCCGAGGGCCATGTGTGAATCCAGCGTGGTTGAACAAAGCGCTCAAATGTGATGTTTGGCTGTAAATGATCGCGTCGTCCCACTAACAGCGAGCAGGATTAATGCAAACATGTTTAATAGACACGTTACTTATTTATTTAGACTGCGTTAGGTTCATTGACAATTGATTTAAAGCTCTGCCTTGTATTTAAATGCCACCTGATGCTTCTACTATCTGTCAGCACAGGATTCTCAAGCAAAGTGTGCTTAAAAAAATCATGCATTTAGAGTTTGATAGATTTGTGTTAGGAGTGGAAGAGAGGAGAGAGAGAGAGAGAGAGAGAGAGAGAGAGAGAGAGAGAGAGAGAGAGAGAGAGAGAGAGAGAGAGAGAGAGAGAGAGAGAGAGAGAGAGAGAGAGAGAGAGAGAGAGAGAGAGAGAGAGAGAGAGAGAGTCGTACCCCTTTCTCCTGGCTGACCTCTCCTTCGTACAGAGGGATACCTGGATGCCTGACAATCTGGGGGGATCGTAGATTAGTGGGGATCAGTAGGAAAATTCGCTCTCCAGGTTTAAATAACTACAAGATGCAAAGGTTTGAATATTGCACTGGTTTGACCTCTGATGTAAGAAGACTGTTAAATATCCAGCGATCTCAAAAGTGCATCCAGCAGGTTTGCACATAAAGGCTTGGTCACGTCAATAACCATTACAATAAATGTAATTTTAAAACATGTATAAACACAAAAACAATTATTGTATTGGAGTTCAGCAGGTCCAGTAGATGATCCTTAACAATGTATTAAATAAACTAATTACCTTACAGTATATTTATCTCTCAGCTGCTACAGTGCGTTGAGCAGCGCTGCCTCATCTGTTTTCTCTTGTATAAGAGTGAGAGGCTTTTAAAGATCAGACCTGTGGCTCCCGTCATTGCGTCTCTGGTGGGGAACTAGTCCCTAATGGCTGCATGAGTGGACAGAGAGTCTGATGAGATGACCTGAGCCACCGGCAGCCGGAGCAGAGACTGGAGCTGTTTAGCTGAGAGTCAGCGTATGTCCTGCCTCATCACCGCTCACAGTAGAGAAGCAGGTTTTCTTTTTGTTTCTTATTATATTTTTATATTTGACTTAATCATTTTACAGCTACATGAATACATATTGAATAATTAGGAATATGTGCAAATGTTTTTTATCAAACTAGGTAAAAAAGTAACTTGTTTTCTATTAGAAATCAATTAATTTATTGTACAATTAACACTTAGCGAAGTGGAACATAAACCGTATATTGCATTTACATTATAGCCATTAGATTAGTTAAAATAAATGAAAACCACTATCTTTTATCTAGAAGACAGTATTAACACTTAATAAACAAACTTTAATTTCCTGAGACCTTTAAGCTCCAACATCTTCTGTCCAACCTGACACATGGCCTCGTCAGTTTATCTGCTGGAAATCCCTGCACTCCTCCAAAACACGTATTATCACTTCAAGACAATGTCTGAGAGTGGAGCTTAGCTTTTATTCCTTACAGCTGTTGTGTTTTTGTGGGCTTCCTTCTTGCGGCCTTTTCTGTCTGGACCACATTTAGAAGAGAGCCGCCTCTAAATTGTAGACTTGATGTTTTGAACGCAGTTTTAATGGCTCTTTTTGAGTTGGGGGATTTCTTGTAAAGAAGTGGGCTTTATCCAAATTGAATATTTTGTTTGCTGTGTTTTATGGTCACTGATTCCTGTTTCTTATTTTGACAACTGCCAGATTTCACTATGTACAGATTTAATACGTGTCCTGGAGTTCAGACCGTGAGGCTGTACATTGTTAATACTCACGTTTAATGCTCAAGTGCTGTGTTTCCTATCAGATTTTATTAAGACATGCAGTAAATTACAGCTGTAATAGTGTGAGTTTACCGAGCTACAGGTGCAACAGCTCCACATGCAAACACATGGGGAACAAACTATCTGAAAGCAGCGCTGAGGTGAATGTTAATGCTCCTCTTGTTTGCAGAACTATTTAGCTGTGCAGTCATAAGCAAGCGAAGGTATTTATTGCAGCCATTAATGACTTACGGCTTGAAGGAATGTGCCAAGCTTCTTTCAGCAGGCGTCTGTGTGTAGTAACGCAGGCTTACAGTTCAGAGGAAATGGGCAAAGGTTTGGCTGCTGCCTCGTTTGGGCACAAACAGCAAACACATCTGCTGAACCCACAACTACAACTAATGCAGCAACTAATGGAACGAAAACAGGAGCGTTTGAGTGCAGTGTGTGAGTTAGACTCACGTCTCCTTGTCTTTCAGCTTGTGAGAAGAACGTGCAGAAGGTGTGCAGCAACTCGTCGGAGGAACACCTGCAGCCGTTCAAGGAGAAGATGGAGGGATTCATCTCTACTGGTGAGTCCAGCTCAGAGCCGCTGTCTCCTTTAGTGTCTGAAGTTAAGCCTCTGTTGTCTGAGGTTCAGTCTGGTTACACGCACGACACTAATGACCATCAAACACAGAACCACTGCCAAAGATAAAACTAAACAGTTACTACTTGAACCCAAAGCATTGGATTACTGATTTTTTCCACATGCCGAGCCGACAGCTACAGCGCGCGGCCTCGTCACCGGCTTTGCATGTGAATGTTTACGCAATCGTCCGCTCCTGTGAAATCACGTCACAAATAGTTTCTACATCAGAAATAAGTTCCTTGTTTAATCTTCTCACAAAGGGCGCAGTGACACGCTCCAGTCCCGGTGGCCAGTTATCAGTGATAGATGTTTGGCCTCTGTCCTCTTCATACGCGCGCTGTTAAAGCGTGAGAGCGTTGGTTTGGTCAGAAGCTTCACAGCGGAGGACCCTGTTCTCCCTCAGACTCACAGCCAGGCCTTTAGGGGACGGCCCAGTAAGACAGACAGGCAGCCGGCCGGGTGAGTGCGGGCGCCCGCTGCGCCGTAAGACAGCATGAGGACGGAGGTCCACGGCCGTAGAAGGGATCACGTTGCCTCTAACGTGGTCCTTGCGTACACTCGGCTGCCATAAAGCTGGCAGGACCCCTCTGACTGTGGCCTAGTAAAGACTGAGCGGCCTCAGAGGACCACCGTGTCCATTGAATGCATGTTTCACTGAAGGCCTTCTTTCCTATTTAAATCAGTGTCATCCGGTTTGTCCAGTGTTTCATCTGCGTGTTTGACACTATGAGGATCTTTGTTTGTATAAGTGTTATGTATATATATGTTTGTATAGGAGTAAGTTTTCTGACTTTGGATCCTTGCTATAGTACACCGTTAACGGACTCTGACTCTGACTCAGATGAGGTATCTCCAGGCCGATGGCGGCCACATGTTTGTGGTGCAGCCTGAACACGTGGGTCCGTATTCACTGGGCCGTTTCTCAAACGCTGTTTGTTGCTTCCAGTGCATGTGGTGGGATCCTGTCGTCTTAGTGTGGAAATGTGCCATGACATTGTTCAATCCAGTTAATCCACTTTAACTGTTTCTGGAGTTTTATTAGTATCCGAGAATATCTGAAACTTTTATAATTGCCACTGGCTACAAAACGTTTGGGCTCAGAACAGACCGACATCTTGAACATAAACTTTCCAGTGGAGCACTTGTAAACCTTTTATTTTGTGAACAGAATACCTGGAGCCGTTGCCTGTGTTTTTGGATGCGCGCTGTGTATTTGTGATGATTTCATGACTTCAAACGGCGAAAACACAGCGACGGGTTTTGGATCAAAGAGCGCGTGCGGCTCTTAAACTGTGACTCATCAGTGAACGGGTGAATTTCTCACCCAGGTAAACGCGCTGGAGGCTGCGCACAGAAAACCATGTGTTGGACACGTGATTTCAGATATTGAAATCACTGTGTAATATGAACCACGTTATATCAATGTACAGCTTGATGGGGAGCGTCGGAGCGAGCAGCGAGGCTTGTGTTTCTGAGCAGCGCTGACCTTTGACCTAACCTGTGGAGAAGCCTGCAGGTGAACCCAGACGCCCCGCGCTCTGCCTCTTTATTTGCCTGATGCCTCCCAGACTGAACACATACGTCCACGGACCCCTGCGCTGTCCCACCAGCTTCCACAGAGTCTCTGTATTTACTCTGCAGTTTGTTTCTCTTACTCCGGAGGTTTCATATACTGTAAAACTATCAAATACCTTCCAGATCAGACGTCTACTAACCAACCTCCCCTCGCTTCTTTTTAATGGGAGCCCTTTGAAGCCTCTGGGGACTCTGACGTGTTGAGTACACGCCATGACTAATTGGAAACGATTAAGCTTGTGTAAGTCTCATTACTCCAGCTCTCCTAGGAAATACATGCGCATAATCGCATCCTTTCTGTGACCCAATAACCAAAAGTCCACTTGTTCTGAAGAATTGCACAGGCAGGAGGTAAGAAGAACCCCACGGGGCAGAGCTGGCTCCTCTGCATCCCTCTCCATCTCTGTTATCTGACTGCTAGGGACCGTAGTGGTTTGGAAAAGTGTGTCGGAGTTTTAAAGCCCTAATTTATTGTCCCTCTCAGCATGAACGTCCCATAACTTTCTAGTTAGCGACTACTGGTTTCATGGTGAGTGAAGGTATAGGAACTTCACACATCCTCACACTCTCCCTCAGCCTCTCGGCTGCCACCTCCACAGTCACACCAGAGGGGAACCTCAGGCGCCAGTCTGACCCCCACTGAGACCAACGCCACTGGTCACGGCCCCTCTCTCCCAGACGGGACCACCCCCTCCCTTCATTAGGTTTACCTCAGCCCCTTTCCCACATCCATGTAAAAAAGGAGAGTAAAAGTAAAAGGGGTGCTTGGTCAGAGGCTTTAAGCTCACCTTCTAGCAGAAGACCCCCAAACATGCCTTTGAACAATTTTTTGGAGACTTCCCCCTCTTAAATCTTAAAGTAGGAAAGGTCCCCCATCATTGTAAAAAGGATGAATCTGGAAAAATGCAATAAATCTGAGATCACAGGCACTTTCTGGCCTTAGATAAATTCTTGCACCTCAGCCCCGGCCGCCGCACACATCTGCGTTGCATTTAGACACTTTTACATGGCAGCTGTCCACAGGAGCCTCCAGTTCCCAAGCCTCGGCGCTCCCGCGCCGCTGCGTCGGCTCCGGCTCAGCCCGGACACGCTTCTGGAGGCCCACGCGCCCGAGAGCCCAGACCAGCAACACGGGAGCATGTTAAACTTTACAGTGTGCTTAACTGTCACTAGTTTTACACGATCACGTTGTCAGTGACATCTCAACCCAGAGCCGTCTTCCCCTGTTCTCCTTGGACGGCTGCCAGCTGCTCTAATGGTTCCAGCGCCCCCGTCTGGACTCCACGCGTCCCAGTGGTCATCAGCAAACAGCATTTAGCTCTTAGCAGCATCTCCATTATCCGATCCCTAGTTAATCCACCCATCTCCTCTCTCACCAGCTCAGAAGGATCATTCTGATGAAGAGGATCAACTCAATGCAGCCCAGAAAAGGTAAGAAACAAACCCCAGACATCCCAAAGTGGAAATGAAATGTAGTGTTTGGATTAAAAATATTTAGATTTCCTGTGGATTTCACCCTCCAACAAGGGAACTGCGCCAAGTGTTGGGCTGCCAACGTCATAGTGTGGAGTTATTTAGCATTCTCTGCATAGATAACATGGCTGCTGTTTGTAGATGTGTGCAGTTAGAATGATAAGGTTCACTGCTCTGGAGAGAAAGTGCAGCTTTTACTGGAATTCATCCCTGCGTCTACATGAGTAGACGCATGATGAATTAAACAAGCGCTGCATGGACCCCTGCTGCTTCCTGGTGCTTTACAGAGCAGAACAGCAGCCGCAGAGGGTTCCGCGTGCACCTAACACACCACATACTGCTTCGGGTCAGAGTCTCCCAGTAGTTTTCTGAGAGGCATCTGATTTATAGGCGTGAGACACGCTGGCAGCCGCGGAGCTCCGGGCCGTCCCATCATCATATCTGGAAGATTTCATATTGGAAAAAGATGGTGGAGCAGACAAACAGAGCAAATAGATTATGTTTGCCTTGTTTGGATAGAGAACAGGATTGTTTGCTTTATACCGTAACTCTCCCGCTTCCAAAATAAATCACGAAAGCACATAAAGGAGAAAGTGAAAGACGCCGGACACAAGGAAGTGGAAACTATAAACAATTAGGAGGCTGATCGCTCGGGACGGCTCGATAACTCAGACGCACAAACTGTTGTGCGTCGCGTCGCGTCGCTGAGGGACCACCGTGTCCCGGTCCCGTCCATTGGTGCTGTCGGTCCACTGGACCAACCGGAACACGTGTCTGTGTCATGTGCCACTGTAGTGACGGCAGTATTGATCAAAAGGGCCCCACAGCTGACAGCACCTTCGCCTTTAATGAAGCGCTCCTCTAATTGAACGTAAGGAGGCCGCGGCCGGGCCTAGGTGAAGCAGGCAGGGGAAGGTGTGCGGGGGCCGGGCCTCGGGTTCCCACAGAGCCACCTCGTAAAAGTGACACGCTGGTGATTAATACGGGCGTCAGCAGGCTCACCCGGCCCTGGGTGGGCTCCTGCATCCGCACTGGAAGAGGGATCCTCACAAGCCCGGCTTAATGAGCAAATAGACAGAGGAGCCTCAGTGCAGGCTGAGGTTCCTGAAGGATCCGAGCATCAGGGCCACAGCAGATGAATGGATGAACGCTCACTTTCTTATGTTTTATTAGCTTTTTTTAGCTTTTGTATTGTAATTTTAATTTGTCAATTATATGTTGTTATCTGGTGCTATATGAATAAAGCTGTGATACAATTCCTTATTAATTTTTTGGCCGATATATAATGTATTTATATTATATTATTTAAATACATTTATTTATTTTGTGAGTTTGGCTTCAATAATAAATAGTTTATGAAGAAAACTGAAACCAATTGTCGGCTTTAGGTTTAAAATAGACTTCGCTTTTAGATCAGGATATTTACTTTTATGTTTTGTTTTTTAAGTTTTTGGCTTTTAATTTATCATAAAAAAAGTTTTATGAAATGTCTTTAAAACCCAAACCTCAGGTTTTATCACAGCACTAGAGCTAAAACATAAATGCTCCTAAGCGACAATGATACATTAATTTTCTTTCATGTCAAATTAATATAAAGTGTCTTCAATCACAGCAACAGTCACCGGTCTCCACAGAACGCGCAGAATGGTGACAATAATTCATCTTTTTTCAGTTCATGAAAGCAAAAACTAAATAACTGATAATTAAGACATTAGAACAGAGGAACGTTCCATCTCAGCAGCAAAAAGCTGATTCTGTGACGGACACGTTTTCCTGGTTCGTCTGCTGTATTTTTGCTTCCACTGAGGTTTCCTGCTTCATTAAGTTCCTTCTCCCACTTCAAGCCCAATTTCTTTTAGCCTAAATGCCTCTGCACTCAGCGAGCAGTCGTGCTTTGATAGACGCTGCTTATTCTGCGCAGGTATTAACTGACGACACCGACGCCTGTGATCTCTTTACTGGAGAAACGCAGGAATGCGCCGTTGCCTGAGCAGATATTTCCCCATTCTCACGGCTGCTCATGGTTTTGTAATGGGCCTTTTTTTCCAGCTGTCAGTGAGGAATGCTGGCTGTGGGTGCTGCATTAAACCCTCTCACGGCAATGGCATCACAACACGCATTACAGACGTGTGTGTGTGTGTGTGTGTGTGTGTGTGTGTGTGTGTGTGTGTGTGTGTGTGTGTGTGTGTGTGTGTGTGTGTGTGTGTGTGTGTGTGTGTGTGCGTGCGTGCGCAGTGTGCGTGCGCATGTGCGTGCGCATGTGCGTCTGTGTGTGCGTGTTTGCGTGTGTGTGCGTGCGCATGTGCGTCTGTGTGTGTCTCTCTCTCTGTGTGTGTAATTACTGTGCGCTTGCAAACGACTCCGCTCGGCCTGATTGTGTTTACGTTTCGCAGCATGTGTGACCGTGTGTGCATCTGTTTCGAGTGAAGCTTTGTGTATCTGCTTGTTGCATGTCCTCGCTAAAAGGAAAAGCGCCGCTGCTTGATTTGTGCACACTCTGACATGATGACCCGGGGTCAGGGAGGGAGCTGACGGAGAGGAGACCCCGTTCATCATGCCGGAGCACAGCTACCTGGGCCGGCGCGTCCGTGGGCTCGGCCTGAACGTCCCACGGCCGTGTTCCTGCGATTCCGTTTGTAGTGCACATGATCTACGGCGCTGCTTTCTGAGCATCCCATTCAAATGACGCATCACTGGTAAATGGGAAGCAGGCTCGGCCAGGAGCTCTTTCTTCTGGCTCCCGGCCTGCCTGCTGGGCAGCATATTGGACCATTTGACTCTGCGTGAACATGTCTTAGATTAGCGTAGCAAGAAGCCACCTAGCATCTGGAGGTCAGAGCCTATCAGGGTGTCACTGGGACAGGAATCATCTCCACAATTATGGGCCTCTTTTATCAAGCGTTTGACAGGCGAGGTTGGGAAACGTCTTTCATGTTCGGCTTTGGGAGCGAATCGAAAGCATCAACCTCCCTTTCGTGCCTCGTCTGCTGCTGAGAGCTTTGGGAAGAGTTTGGATTTGGTTACAACTGCATTAGGCCTTTGACGCAGCTAGAGTGTGTCCCAGTGAACAGAACCGGCCTCTTCCCCACAGACCTGTCGTGTGTCCTCCTGTTCATCTGTCAGTGGGGTTCTTCTGTGGCTGCTGGCAGTCTTCACCCTCAGACTGTGGAGGTCAATATGATACGGGAGCCAGAGCGGTGGACGCTCTCCATCCGTCCTTCTGTGTGTGCTCTGCTTTCAAATCTGGAGCCGTTCACTGAAACAAACTATTATTTATGTCTAATATTATTTATAAGTGTTTATGTGTAATAAGACAAAAGCATTTGTGCCTCTGTTTTGTTTTCCCCCAGTTTCCAGGACATGGTGAGCTACTTTGGACTCAAGCCAAAGACGGGAGAGAAGGAAGTGGTCCCCAGTTACGTCTTCATGCTCTGGTATGAGTTCTGCAATGACTTCAAAAACGCCTGGATACGACAGAGCAAAAGCATCTCCAAGGAGAGGTGGGTGCTTTTACTGAGCCCACGGCCTCGGTGCAGCCCGTGGTTTCAGAGCACAGTAAACACTGTGGAGCCGCCGCTTCGTCACAAATGCAACAGCATAAAAACTGCTAAGAGTTTCCAAAAGCAACAGAGATAAAGGTCATTTAGTGATGAGGAGGCAGTAAACACCTGGACATGAAAGCTGCCCTACCTGGAGGCTGGAGAGAGAGGCCGTCACAGCGGAGGTGGAGGTGGAGGGGAGGAGCGGTGGGTGGTACTGTAGCTGAACAGCTGATTGTGCTTATGTACAGCTAACGTTATTTAATGCTGGGCACCCATAAAACCAGGTGCTTTTTAAAAGCTGCCTCATCATCTCATCAGGCCACTGTCATTGTCCCATGGGGCCGTCCCTGTGTCTGGGCTCAGCATGGGGCCGTGACGGTCACTGACTGCGTGTCGGCTCAACACGCATCACAGTTTACTGTGTCCTTGGTTTAAAGGACACGTATTAAACAACTGCGCAATTCTTTTAAAAAGGCTGAAAGAAGCTCAAGAAAACATCAAGAAGATCACAGCAGAGAAGAGAGTTGAAACCAAGAAGATCAACGCCAACAGTCTGGTGAGAGGCTGCTTCACACGCGCCGCTCTGAATTCCACCAACGCTCGGTCTCACGTCTGGAATCACTTTTTGTCCACAGAAAGAGAGGCTGCGACAGAAGGAAGCCGGCGTCTCCTCCAGCTAAAGCGAAGCGAGGGGTGGAGGTGAGACGGAGCCCGTGAAGCTGGACCCGATGCGCTGACCCGGTCCCACCCAGGACTCGCTCCTCTCCCACTGCCACTGACATTCAGACCCACGGGCCACATGTGGAGGCTTTGGGCCTGCGACACCATCTGAGGCCACAGGTCGACCTCACTCATCCAGTGCCGTGACCTCCGAGTGCACGGCTGGTGAAAGGTCTTAGTGGGTCAGTGGAATTCACACCAGGGCCACCGGCCTCCACCTGGACCCACACACCCTCTGAGGCGTCAGCGCCACATCGGATGCGGAGCTCCTCAGATGCTGTTTCTGGCAATTATTCCTCGGAGGAAAATCTTTGTTGACAAAACAGATTTGTTCCTCCGGAAGTGTGAGGAGAGCCGTTCCCAGAGTGCTTTGCTGTTGCTAATGGCTGTTCATCCAGCGTGGCTCATTAAACACTGGGCAGCGCTCGTAGGAAGAACGGGACCTCGTCTCGAGTGCACGTCAAGACGTGCGCGTGCACGGAACCAGCATGTGGACGTTCCTTTGCATCGTGTGTTTCCACTAATCGGACGGATCTGTGCTGGACGACGGCCAGAGCAGAGCTGGCTGCGCCTCACACACACAAGCACGCACGCACGCACACAAACACGCACACACACACACAAACACGTGCGCGCGCACACACACAGACACACAAGCACACACAAACACACTCACGCACGCACACACACACACACACACACACACACACACCGCTGTGTTACTACATCACATGAACACCGCGGGTTTGGACCTCGCACCCACTCGGATTCAAACCCGTGCTGTGCATCTGTGTTCCTCAGCCTCCTTCCGCCTCCGTAGCTCACACTCTCCTTAAGCTGAAGCTTGTCTCCGTTGTCTTGCACATTTTTGCACCTCTTTTCTATGCAAAGGTATGTTTTCCCCCTGTGGATTATGTTTGTAGCTTAGTTTTTACTGCTGATAGAAGCACAGAGCTGAATGCTTTGTTTCCACTCGTGTAAAGTTGAACCACGCTCCTGTGTCATTAGAGAAAAGTCTATTTATGTAAAGAGAGGTTTATTTTAGGCGGAAAAAGAACCTGCTTCGTTCCCGTTCAGACTGTATTTTATTGAGTTGTGGCTGAAGTGACTGAGACGCTGCCTGAGAGACTGGAGTGGATGTGGATGATTCACAGTGTACGTGATGGAAAGGACTCGCGTCCATGAGGACTGTCGCCTGAAGGTTTGACGATCTTTGGGAGGTGAGGGTTGTATTTGGGGGAACGTTTAGGTGAGCTGTTATACCTCAGACAGACTTCTGTTATCAGAGAATCCATCAGACCGCACCTGATATTATTTTTTAACCCTGTGCCATTTATTTTGTATACAGATTTAGAGATTTCATGACTTTAAAGTACGTTTTAACTTCAGAGCTTTGAACAAAGACGAGCTGGTTCCGAGCCAGGAGTTGGTTGTAGCTTCTGCTTCATGTAACCTTCAGTAACAAATACAGGTGCTCTGTGATCTTATGGAATTGTTTTAAATTTCAAGAATAAACTACTGGATGCTGAACAAGACTTGACTGAAAATGTCTTGTGTCATTTTAATTTGGTCGACGCCAGTAAAAGTGCAGCGGTTCAGTAAAGAGCCCGGTTTGATGAAATCCTCCAACACAAAGGCCTAAAATAAAGACAGTTGAAACTTTTAAAATGAAATAATGTGATAAGAAAACAAATAAGCTGTAAAAAACTTGTTTTACAAAAATGACAGATGCATTATGGGTGATGACGGCCAACGTATTATCCAAATGTTTGGCTTATTTTTTTATCTGCACTCTCTGATTTACGTATTTTCTGCCATTGCCTTTATGCGGTTAATTTATTAAAACTATGAAGATCAAAGTGAGTTGTAGCAGCACTTTAAACAGACAGACAGATAAATAACATCATGTCAAGACAACATTCTGACTTTAAAAACATATTGGAGAGTTCCAGACACTTTCTTACTGTGGTGCTGCTGCTGAATGGATCATTAAACAGAGCGTCGCATAACACATGCAAATACTGCGCACAATTTTCCAGCGTCCGTTTATTTTGTTTTCATGTATAATTTAATCAAACGAATAAACAACCCGGTTACATCAAAGATGGCTTCACATGTTACAACTATTTAATCTGGGTGATGTTAAAGCCATCTGTTTTAAACTATAGGCATCCAACTTACATTTATAGAAACAATGAAATAAAAAAAATTTTAAAAATCTTTACTGGTGGACTTCGACATTCACAGAAATGAGTCAATCTTTAAAGATCCTTGAAATAAAGACATAAAATCACATTTTCAATGTACAAATATCACCGTCCATCCACCAAATTCCACACAGTGGACACATCCAGTTGAACAAACAAATATAAACACGTGAAACACCGCATGATCACAAGTGTTTTCCTGTCACAGCGAGTGTTTGAAGCGTAAACGGGGGTGAGGAGGCCGTGCGTAAAACGTGCACATTCAGTCAGCGTTTCGTGCAGCGATGCTTCTGGTGAGACGTTCAAGTTCGGGTTCAGCGTTTGTGACGCATCAGCTGCATGAACAGAAGTGTAGCATGTTTCGCAAATGCAGAGTCATCGTATATGGAAGCAGCTTTAATGTGGTCGTAGGTGGCGCGCGTGCCCGGGTGAAGACCGGCACGTGCTCCCGGCTGTGCGACAATCCAACCCGCGGAGAATAAAAACGAGAGGCACTCACGCGAGGCGCTTTGCGTGTTTTCAGTCCAGGTCTATGGAAATGCAGCGGCACTGCTTCACGCGCTTGATGCGCTTCTTCTTGGTCGGCGGCTGCTGCTCCGGGCAGTTCAACGTGAACGTCATGGTGGTGAAACGCTTGGGTTTGCAGAAGGAGCAGGACTGGAAGGCGCCCTCCTCCCTGCGCATGTGCCTGGGGATGTAGAAGGAGTTGCACTGTCCGTAGCAGAAGCGGTTGATGATGGTGCGGCTGACGCAGCCCTCCTCGTGGATGGTCTGTTTGAGCGGCTGCGTTTTGCACCAGTCCCGTTTTAAATACTGGCGCTCCGTCACGTGCAGCGCCTCCTGGCTGGACTCCAGCACGTCGTCGGCCGGTGAAGAGGAGCCCTGCCTCTGCCGCGACCCGGAGCCGCTCTGCGGAGGCTGCGGGTGCTGCTCCGACTCGTTCGGGTTGTTTTTGTCGGGATGAGGAATGGCGCCTTGTGACCCTCGGGTTCTTTTTGAATCCACGGGGAAGTTCAGCAGCCCGATGATGAAAACCACGCCGCAGAAGACACGCGCTGAGCGGGCCATTCTGAGAGAGGAGAGGAAGGCGTTCATCACAAACCCGTGCGGATTTTACGCTGCGTAAAAGCGCATAGATTCAAACCAACAGGTGATGGGATCAAAGTATGTCACATACAGTATCGCTGCTTAATTCAGGTACTTTAGTCCAGCAAAAATAAGAATTTATACTTTAACAACGGGTTTCGCCAAAGCAAAAACGATCATATATATTCTATGATCAAAATAAGTTATATAACGAATGATAATGAATATAACGAACAATGTGTAAAAAGTAAAGTAAGATTATACTCTGGGACGTTTCCTTCTACCCGAGTTTGCTCACCTGAGTGCTTTGGTTCGGATCCTGATGTGCTCAGGTTCGGATCCTGATGTTCTCTGGTTCGGATCCTGATGTGCTCAGGTTCGGATCCTGATGTGCTCTGGTTCGGATCCTGATGTGCTCAGGTTCGGATCCTGATGTGCTCTGGTTCGGATCCTGATGTGCTCAGGTTCGGATCCTGATGTGCTCAGGTTCGGATCCTGTCAGTCCTCTCCGGCGACTCTCGAGGTGATGGACACCTACTGCTGTCGACTGTGCACTGGCGGGTCTGTGGATGGGTGGAAGAGTAGCCGCTCCATAGACAGGGGCCGGGGTGGGCTGTGTATGAGGGGGGGGTGTAATACAAATTGCTCCAGCGCCGGACTGTCTCCCTTTTAAATGTCTGCCAGCTGAGATGAGCGCAGCAGCTCCTTCTGCACCATTGGCTAAAAACGACATAGAGAGAGTCAAAACTATCCGCCCCCTCAACACTTCAACACACCCGAGGAACAGCAAGAGCATGATGATGAGGAGGAGGAGGAAGAGGGGGCTGAGCGCAAATACGCACATGGAAAAAGTAAAACATCAGCTCTGCATCAGGATAATAAAATGCAACGTATACATGTGTATAATAATTAAAGGAAACTGTACACAGTCCTCGCGCAGACTGTCATGCACCTGTGACACACAACACAGACCTCTGCGCAGTCACATACAAATCCACCAGCGTGAACTATACGTTCGCCTTCTGTTTATGTCTTTGTATGGTAGCAGCACGTTCTCTGGTGATTCGCAGTAAATGTGATGAACTGAAAATAGCTTTTTAGAAATAATTGTCAATTTGCAGAACTGATTTTGGCATGTGGATATTGAAACAATGGCAGCGTGAAGGCATCCGTTGGCCTCTCCTGAGGAGGACGTCTTGTTTGAACTGGCCGTATCTTCTCCCACAGACCCATGTGCGTTACACATGGCCTCAGCCCAGACATCTAATCTGCAATGTGTATGTATTATAGGAACACAGCTGAATGTGGAGAATCAGGCCAACAGCGACTGTGTCCAGCTCCCACTGTGACTGTAACGAGAGGGAAACGCTCACGGTGACTTATTGTCCAAGTCTAATCTATTACTCTGCACATGAGAAGCGTGCGAGCCTCTCAACGGGCTGCAGCGAATGAATGTGACCTTCACCCCGTCACTAGAAACTGTGCAGATTCGTTACAAAAAACGGACCCAGATCCAGTAGCTCCTGATGTGATGCACGTTTTAGGAGCAGCCGGGAGTTTGTTCCTCACAAAACCCAGAGATAAAACGCTGTATTTTGAGTTTAAATTTCACAGAATCAACTTAACAAAACCAACTTTGCTCAAGGAATCAGCATTATGTGACAACATAAGACAACAAGTCAAAATTTTCCTTTGATTGACTTCTATCATTTGAGGCCTAAACGGCTGCTGCCCTGATCTGGTGAGTGGTTGTGTGACTCCCCCTTGTGGCTCCACAAGTTCAAACATCCCTTTAAGCAGAACTCAACCAACCTTAGAGATGATGTTTTATTTTTCCAGACACCGTTAACAAGATTCTTTTGGCATTCTGAAATTAACAGGCTGCAACTTACAAATGATCTGAATACTGTTTGGCTGAATCTGTAACAAAAAGGTGCATTTTCTGTTGACAAAAGCAATGAGAAAATATTCATTAACATCAAATAAAACATTTTCAACTTAGGTTTCCCCCCAAACATCTATGTCATCATTCCATATACAATGCATAAATAAAAGCCCTTCCAGTCAAACCATCATCCACGTTTCACATTCATCCTAATCACTAGAAACTAGATTACATCAAATGTGTCGTTTTTCATCTCCCAACAGTATTTGTAGCTAAAATAAATTAAAACCCTGGAAATATGATGGATAATAAGTCAGAATGTTTAATGACATGCAGCTTTTACCAGACAGGCATCTGCATAGTATGAAGGTAAACTTAAAAAATAAAAATAATAAAAAAAAGGCCTATAAATCAACAGGTTTAGTGGCCGACAGCAGCCGCCCCTGGTTGAGAGGGTTCCGAGGTGACCCTCGATAGTGGGTCATGCTCTTCTCTACTTGCTGCACCAGAACCTTGTGGACTCCGGATGGACCCGGGACAGAGTCCACTCTGGCCTTTGCTTGGACCATGTTGGTCACGTCGCCTAGAGCGCAGACCTTGGGCCTACGTGCCAGAGTGCTGGACCTTTTAGGAGGCACTGGGGGAGGTTTCTTTACCGGGAACCCGCTAGTGCTGCTGCTGCCGCCTTCACCCGGTGGCTCTGCCCGGTGCGGCTGAGGCTGCGGGTGAGGGGACAGGCCGCTCTCCAGGCTCACTGCCTTCATGACGGGGGTGGCCAGGCCAGTGGGGGGCTCAGCCTTTCTGGCAGGTCTCCTGTCTTCTCCCAGGAGAGAGTTGATCCTGCGCACGGTCTGACGCACAGGCGTGCGCTGGAAGGTGAGCGGTGGTCGGCTTTGTTGGGCCCTGGTGCTCCTGGGAGAATGAAGGGTGAGCTTGTTGAAGTGTTGGATGTGGTCTGCCACACGTCGTTTCTCAGTCTCCAGGGTTCCAGGTGAGAGCCGCTGCTGGTTTTGGATTCTGGTAGCAATTTGTGGGAACACTTCTTCTTCATGCGCTGCACTGATTATACTACCTCTAGGGGGAGTACAAAGCTCATGTCTGAGCTCCATGCCTGGCTTGTATGGAGTAGACTGAAGGCCAGAGGAGGCGCCCAGTGTGAAGTGAGCAGGACTCTGAATGTCCAGAGCATCAATCAACCTGCTGCAGTTCATCTGCTCTGCCTCCTCTTCACCGTCTTGCACCATGCACATGATATGGCTACTAACAGCAGCAGTAGAGACAGACTCTGCATCAGCCTTTGCTGCTGGACTACAGTACACACCAGACTCAAAAGCAATACTATCTATATGCAAAGGAGACAAACCTGCAATTTCATTTAGGCCAAAGGTGATGTTCTGTTGGCTTCCCAGGAGGCTCTTCTGGGGCGTGAAGCTGGGAGCCTTGGTGTCCTCAGACAGTACTTTGACAGTCGGAGTCAGTGGGGTGACTGGGAAGTTGTCTTTAGGTTCTGTGAAGTCACCGGAGCTACAGACATCCTGGAATTCAGCAGCAGAATCTGCTGTAACCTTTGTTTTTAGGAGAGTGGGGCAAGTTTGGGTCGGGGGTTCAAATTTTTCATTTTCAAGGGTTTCGGTGCTGGAAACACAACACAGCTTCTGGGGGAGTCTGGTCCCAGCAGGGGGCTTGGTTATGACAATGACAGGCTCAGACACATAGCTGTTCTTTAGACAGACTTTCATGGGAGTGTCTGTGAATGATCCTCCGCTGGAAACCTGGGCTGCTAGAGGTGTGTCCCCACTCCAGGAGATGCGGTGGGCACAGTGTGGGCTCAGCAAGTTATCTTCTGACTTACTCATGTATTTGGAACCTAGAAAAGTGAGGCACCATAAAATGTTACTTATGCAGAAGTCATCATTTGTAGAATTGCTACAGAAAATATCTTATAATCATACTCACAGTTTGATTCTGACTTTTTAGGAGGAACTGATGGACTGAAGTCTGGTTGTTTGGTGAACAGAAAGCTGGTGGTGCTCTCCTGAGTGGCAAGTCTCCAGCCAATGGACTCAGATCCCTTCATTACCAGCATGGAAAGAGAAATGAAAGAGGAGAAACTTTAAAGGAGGTGTTACTTTGTTAAAAGAACCCCACAGGTTTGACCCAAAATGAACCATTAGCTCCAAGAGATTAGTTCTTCAGAGGATGATTTAAAAATCACTCAGAAGAAACAACATACTGGGTTTGTTGAGCAACGACCTTTTATTAAAGACAATAATGTACATTACTTTGGAGCAGAAAAGTTGTGCATCATAGACCTTTACCAGCTCACTGATTAAACCCAACACAAGTTTCAATGTATTTGCTTCTAAGTTCCAATAACATTTGTGACCTGAGTGCTTCACACTGTGAATCCCCAAACCTGCATATGGTCCATGGTAATGAACTATGTGGCACTTTATTGTGACACAGAAACCTGCTAGATTTTCCTCATTATTATTTAGTAGCTAACACAAGTTGGCTACTAAAGTAAACTTAGACTGTTCAACAACAACAACAACAACAAAGTGCCACCGTGCACCATTTGACCCTTCAAACACCACATGTGCAGGCGTACTGTTTGACTTTAATACAATTATAAATGCACCCAATCCATTATTTCACCGCTTTGTGAGAAGTGGAGTGTGACGTCTGGTAGGCACCACACTTACAGCATCTTTGCTGCTCCTCCCCAGGCTGAAGCGCAAGCGCAGAGACTTGCGTGGTGCTTCTTTTTTGTCGACCTTAGGAGAGAAGCAGCCAGCTCTTCCAGATTCAACTCTGAAGAGACAATGAATTCATGTAAAGTAAACATTAGGCCAAGACGCTTATTTAATTCTGTACTTGGGTGTTATGGCGTGTGAAGCATTGATGCTACTATACAACGGCCAGCTCTGTACCTGCTGACAGCATGTCTGCTGCTGAGCCGCCTACTCTTCCTTCGTACAGAAGTAGCAGACTGCCTTTTAGACCTTCCCGCTGGGGACAGGACATTCTGTGAGGAGTCCAGAACTCCTGAAGCGCTGTAAGCTACAAAAAAGGAAAACAAAAGACATTTCCACTTAACCTTTAGAAGTTAGTACGCTGGTTGATGCCCATTAGACCAAGCCCTTATTAATACCTGATCCAGGAGTGGACATTCCGCCGAACAAAGTATTGGGAAGTAAATCTATCCCAAGGTTCTTTTTCACAGATCTACGTTTCTTGTTTGAAAATCCAAAAGAGTGACCTGATTCCAATGGAAGTTTTCGTTTGGAGCTCGGTGTTGCAATCACAGGCGTTGCAGAAGAGAAGACTATCAAAATCACAAAAAGAATTACTGTCTGTCAATACATGTCATTGTAGTTGATTTGAAAACTACAATGGGAGGAAGGCAGAGCTGTAGCAGACAAACAAGCAAAGTTAAAAGCTATTAAAGATGAGAGGAATGATTTCACATTTCTGATAATCATTCATCAAATCACACTGGAAGCAGCCATCAGCATCAGTTCATGCATTTTAAATCTACTTATTTATTTCATTCGCAGCTTTGAGAAAAGAAGGCAAACAGGAATGCAATCACCATGCGACAGGCAGACGCAGGTTTATCTGACCACAGTACCTACCAAGACTGTCTGCTTGGGTAACGTTTGTGGGCGTTTTATTAGTTTTAATCTTATTGAGAGCACCACTGACCATATCTGAAATGTGAGACAAACTAATTATTGTGGTGTTAGTGTGAATCAGAATTGTTTTTATTCGCCAGGTTTGCACAAAACAAACAAGGAATAGCATCCGGTCTGACTCCGTCTTTTCATACCCTCATACCAAACAGTAATTATTTACAACCCACTAATGCCGTTTTCAATGTGCATTTATTGTCTTCTATATATAAAGTGTCCACAAAATAATGATTTACACGGCGATAAAGGTTGTTCCGAATTGGTCTGCAACTAGATATACAGTAAAACTGGTTGGTTGAGGTGAGTTAGTTCTTGTTTATAAATGTCTCTCCAGGAAAGTAATACTTTGGTGACAAACTCTTACCTCCAAAGCTGCGTCTGTGTTTCTTCTTTATCCCTGAGTTTAAGTCCAAATCATCAACATCATCGCAAGCTGGGGACAAAACTCCTGCCTCACAGCCCATCATGACTGGAACCTTCTCGAGAAGGAACTGAGGTAACACACCTACAACACAGACACAGACAAGCATTTACAGCTTTTCAGTGACAGTGCAGAAAGTTGGATCTGACAACTGAGGTGGAGGTGCCTGAAGTAATACCAAAGTTTTTGACATTCTCTATGAAGCAGTGCACCACAGCTGCTTGCAGCTTGAGGCGTTTTTCAGTGTTGGCATTCATCTTCTCCGGACAGTCTCCAGAGTGAAGGAGGTTTGGAGCCAGGATTACAGACAGGTTACTGCTGTCCATCTTATTCTCTGCGCTCCTGAGATTATGTAGGGACAAAAAACAGACAGAATTTTAAAACAACTGGTCGAGTATAGTATAAACTATTACATGGTTGTCTGTTCAACTAACCTCTGGGACACATTGGAAAGGAAGTCAAAAAAGTGGCGTAGAATGCTTAGGTTTCTCTCAGGCAGTATACAGGAAAGCAACAGGGTTGCAGAGGTCCTCTCCTCCTCAGTGGAGATCTGCTGGGCCTTGAGAAAGGCCTCCTGCAGCTCTGTGGGCAGAACAGGCTCTGGTAGCTCCCTGAAGAACTGCTTCACCAGACCAGCCACGTCACAGGGAAGAGCTGTGGACAGGCACTCCTCGCCCGCGTCCACTTTCGCCTGGACAGACAAAAGACACTGTTGTATAGAGACCGTTCCCAGGGTCAAGATCTCTTTGCGACTCCAAGGTCGACCTCAGCCATCACTCACCCTGAGTGCTTTCAGGCGAACGATCGAGCCTGACTTTCTAAACAGCCCCTCTGTGTCGACATGCGCCAAGAGCTTCATACACGCATCAACCAGAAAGCTGCAGAAAACACGTGTCAGTACAAATTCAGGGTGGGATGAGATGAGGATTACAAAAAGACAGCTGATGTAGAATTAAATTATCCACTTGCCTCGGTACACTCCCACATTCCATATTATAGTAAGGCAAGCTCTCCAGGGATACCCCAAAAACCTTGGTCTGGGGAACAATTGAACACAATATTATTCTTGTTTCAAACAATGTGACCCACAGCTTTTAACAGAGTCTTATCATCAAAACTCTTAAATCCTGGCGACATTATCCTTATTTTCCCACATCCACACACAAAGTCACTGACGTGGGTGACACCAGCCCAAGAACAGATGGTCTCTTGTCAGTGGGGGGCGCTTTCAGTGATATGCTAATTTGATTCCACATTAAACAATGCCATCTCCAAAACAATGAGCCTATAAACGTAGTAAGTGTTTTTAAGTAAGTTTTACCGTCGCTACAGATGAGAATCACACACAGAAGCGGTGCTTATGACGGTGATCGCCTGTGAACTCACCGAGTTGCCGGTTGCTGACTTGCTGCTGGCTGCTTTGTTTTTGTTCCAGTTCTTTATCTTTATGCCGTACGCGGTGCGGAGGTGCTGCACAGCTACCAGGCGCATCACATTCCTCTCCATGACCTTCATCTTACACCTCGAGGTCGTTGTGTACTTTCTGAATAATTGTACTTTCTTGCCACGGAGATTAAAGTACTGCTTCCGCCCTGAGCTCCTTCGTAAAACTTTCTCCAGACGCCTCGGGCTAAGTCATTCTCAGTGCTAACTGTCTAAGACTCCTTTCTCCTCCACGCGTCCACAGACTGTCTACAGCAGCAACTATCTGAGATTCAACGACGTTACATTCTGCGGCTCCGAGATTCTAGCTTCCAACTTCAGTTACTAACGATGCAGTTAGTTAGCTAGCGAACATTAGCAAGCTAGGCTAGCGAGTTATGTTACGTCAACAACAAGCCCGTTAGGAAATAACTTAGTTGCTTTTGATCCTCACACAACTTACACTCGCCGTTTGCCTCTTGTCAAACAAATATAACATTCTACGTATTAATAAACTTCGTCAGGTAATTAACTGCATCGTGCCACGGTTCACCCGTTGCATCGGTCACGAGCTCGTCTGTTTCCGTGGATTATTCAAACAGCGGCGCTACTTACGTTCTGCGACGTGATTGGCTGGGAACTCTTTGAATGACATTCAACGGGGCGTGTGTTTTAAGGAACAGAGCAGCCCCACTGGGCGGGTGGTTTCGTGCTGAGCAAGATAAATTTACCAAAAGACGCTTTCCGGTAAACGGCGGACGCTGTGACTCAAATCAATCGCGTATTTGAACGAGGCACATATGCAACCTGGCTGCACGTATTCTGAGCACAGTGCGTGCATTGTGACATACAGTTCTGCATGTGACCCAAAAGGTTCGGTAGTCTTTTACCTTAACGGGTTTTTCCAGTAGGAGAACAGAGGTACGGTTGTGGAAATGAAGGATGACCAGGTCCAAGATGTTAAACGTTGTTATTCATGAGACGTGCCTCATTTATGGCAAAAGTCTTCCATTTCAAGTTTTAAACTGCGTTTAAAGTTCATGGCTGTAATATGTCGCTAAATATGTTTATGAACCACTACATATTAGGGCTTTTAGTTGCTGTCCTGTCTGAGTTTTCATAATCTCACACAACACAGATGATACTCTCACAAGGGCTTATCTTTATTACAGTAGAACATTCACAGATATATACATGAGACAAGGGCGTAGAAATAGACTGACGAAAGAAAGCTGTGTGTTTAGAAGCATTTCCTGTGGACGATGGAGGGGCCGGCCTCGTCGTACTCCTGCTTGCTGATCCACATCTGCTGGAACGTGGACAGGGAGGCCAGGATGGAGCCACCGATCCACACGGAGTACTTCCTCTCAGGTGGAGCAATGATCTAGACAAGAATCACAGATCAGTTAGTTTTCAGACTTAATTTGAGTGATTAAAACCTTTATGTAACTGTTTCCAACCTTGATCTTCATGGTGCTGGGGGCCAGAGCTGTGATCTCCTTCTGCATACGGTCAGCGATACCAGGGTACATGGTGGTGCCGCCAGACAGCACGTTGTTGGCGTACAGGTCCTTACGGATGTCAATGTCGCATTTCATGATGCTGTTGTAGGCGGTCTCATGGATGCCAGCAGACTCCATACCTGGCACGAAAACCATTCATTTTCTAACATTGACACATTTTTTAATGCCTCAGATCAATAAAAGTAGTTGCACCCAGTGCTCACCAATGAAGGACGGCTGGAACAGGGTCTCGGGACAACGGAAACGCTCGTTACCGATGGTGATGACCTGACCGTCGGGCAGCTCGTAGCTCTTCTCCAGGGAGGAGGAGGAGGCGGCGGTGGCCATCTCGTTCTCGAAGTCCAGAGCCACGTAGCACAGCTTCTCCTTGATGTCACGCACGATCTCACGCTCAGCTGAAAAAGTTCACTCGTTGAGAAACAGCAGCTTTCGAGCTGCTGGATTCCAAACAAAGCAGGCGACTCACCAGTTGTGACAAAGGAGTAGCCGCGCTCAGTCAGGATCTTCATCAGGTAGTCAGTCAGGTCGCGACCAGCCAGGTCCAAACGCATGATGGCGTGTGGCAGAGCGTAGCCCTCGTAGATGGGGACGTTGTGCGTCACACCGTCACCAGAGTCCAACACAATACCTATAGCGAGCAGATTAACCACACTTAGTCAGCCATGCGTGACTGGGAAATGAAGACTGGCAGCTCAATACCTGGGTACGGATTTGAATGGACATGAATCAGGTCTGCTTGTTCAAGAATGTTGCACAAAGTGTAAAAGAAAAGTAAAGAAAATCAAAAATGCTGACCAGTGGTACGGCCGGAGGCGTACAGGGACAGCACAGCCTGGATGGCCACATACATGGCAGGAACATTGAAGGTCTCAAACATGATCTGGAGAATAGAGCACGCCAAAGGTCAGAGGCTTGACTGCAGCCAAAATAAATCCAGAACCAGAGCCCTCCAGAGAATGTGCAGTACCTGGGTCATCTTCTCCCTGTTGGCTTTGGGGTTCAAGGGGGCCTCTGTGAGCAGGGTGGGGTGCTCCTCGGGGGCCACACGCAGCTCATTGTAGAAGGTGTGGTGCCAGATCTGTGAAGAAACAACAGCTGATGTCAGGGCTCATTAAAAAGGCTTCAGACTGCCATCGCTCACTGCTTAGGCTGGGAATTCCTAAGTGTGGAAATGCGTGTGAGTGTTAACACACACCTTCTCCATATCATCCCAGTTGGTGATGATGCCGTGCTCGATGGGGTACTTCAGGGTCAGGATGCCCCTCTTGCTCTGAGCCTCATCACCTACATAGCTGTCCTTCTGACCCATACCCACCATCACACCCTGGAGGAGGATGCATGAGAGGCGAGTAAGACACAGGCAGACACTGACATAGACATTATAGGATATATTGGTTGGACGGTCCTCGTACCTGGTGGCGGGGCCTTCCTACGATGGAAGGAAAGACAGCACGGGGAGCGTCGTCTCCGGCGAATCCAGCCTTGACCAAGCCAGAGCCGTTGTCGCACACGAGTGCGGTGGTCTCATCATCGTCACACATGATCAGGCTTTACTGGGGTGGTCTAAAATGTGATGGGATGGGGTGCAAACACAAGGACCTGGGTGTTAGGAGCAGCTGTCTAAACCGTCATAATATACAACAACTGAAGAGTCAAACAAATGATTCCTAAACATATGAGAAGTAATCCACGGTTCCTTTGAAGACCTGCCAACACTGTGACACGTCTTAAGGTTTTATCACAGGCAAACACTACCACCACCCGCCTCAGGGGGTGCTGTAGAGACCTGATTACACAAGCCTTAGGTTGCTATTTATTCCCCGGCTGGTTGTACAACCACTGATACCATATCTCTGCAGGCATGATTGTTCCTGGAACATCTCAGAGCTGCTGAAGTAGCACCAAAAAGGGGCATAACACAGAGACCTGTGATCTATTTTAGGATCAGCGCCCCCCACTGTGCTCAATGGGGTGAAACAAGTGACACATGGGTCTCCTGCTATTTCAGGTATTACGAGAGTTTGTCTCTGAGCCAAGCCAGCTCCATTCATTGAAGCCAATTTGAATGTGTGTACATGTGTACAACATGTATGGAAACTTATGCTACACTGTTGGTGAATCTATTTTAAAGTGAACTCTGAAGGTTTGATTAAAATAGAAAGCTTGTGAAAATAAAATTAGTTAGCCAGTGTTACATCATCTATTAATTCACCATTAGTTCAGATTAAAAATGCTAGACTTCCCATTGAAACCAATTTAATGTACTCACCAAGGTGCACTGGCAGGCGGATGCTTCCACTGGGATGAAGCCTGGGAGTGGGAAGAGCCCCTTAAATAAGACCCAGTCTGGATCCATGGACCAGAGGCGGAGCCGGGGGTTCACACAAGTCCAAATAAGAGCTGCCAGCAAAAATCAACAAGCCACAAGAAAGTATGTTATACATACATGGATGGGACAGCTCTACTATTAAATCAGCTCACACATCTGACACAGTTTATAAAACAACGTGACAAATTACTGCTGAGATGTTGTAGAGAAAGGGGTGTGAAGATTTTTTTGTAATTGTGGCTTTTGGTTTCATTGGGATTATTAAAAGTGCAATTTATTATTAAATAGAACAAAATGAACATAAAAAAACTTCCCAAAGGGAAGTTAAGCTTGTAGAGTTTTCATCTAAGAGTCAGTTTGTGTTTGTGCAACTGTAAGAACTTGAATTCATGCTTTGATGCCTGCTATTATAGCCATAGACATATGGTTAAACTCTGTGTTTTAAAATAGGTAGTATTCACTGCTTTACAGCATCTGTCACACAGCTTTAAAAGCTTTATGAGCCTCAGAGCCACCAACAGGCCTCCAGGATCACCCGGTCACGCAGGACAGCATCACCGGCGTCTTGTTAAGGAAATGAAAACAGTGTATATGTCCAGCCATGCTGAACCACGCTGCTGGTATGTGAGCTGAGCCTCCTCAACGCGTGGAACAGCTGATGGTAACGTCAGCTGGGCTCTGGGTCTAATCTGGCTGTCTGAGTGGCCTGTCGGTGTCAGTGCTCAGTCCTGATTGGACCGGCTGTCTCCTTGTAGGGTTATGGTGAGCAACTGAGTCATTATTGTGCAGCCACTGAGGTTCATGAACTGTGACTTTGCGAAGAGGAACTCCATATTTGTGCTCAACACTTTGCTGTATGTCATCCCTGATGTACACTGCACCTTATGCGGTAATACTCATTTATTTAGGAATTTCATATACAAAGATTCCACATATTTTTTGTTGATACACCATAATTAAAAAAATCATATACAGTCACAATTCAGGAAGTATGTGTCATTTGTTATCAAGCATAATAAATGTGTTCATTGAAGCTTTCAGGTAGACAAGGATGACGCAGATGCACTGAGCAGTATGTAATATGTGGGTTCATAGCTCAGGTAGGTATGTGGAAGCCTTCTTCTATCCCACCACATACCACAAGCCACTATTTATAGCTGGATTTCCTCTCTGTCTGCACAGACAGAGGCTGGATGCAGACGAAGCATCTCAGAGTTGAAAAGACCAAAGTTGATTGGCTGCAAAACTAATATATAAGTATGCTCAAAGCAGCCGCTTATTATTATTTAAGTTGTGAAAGTAGTCCCACATTTACGTTTTTACTAAAATAAAAGTGTCAGTACTGTGGCCTAGATCATACATAAATTAATATATTAATGGATTATTGCTGTGTTCATCACCTGGTTCAGATGCTAACTGTGTAATTTTAATAATGCTGTTGTGATGATGTGTTTGAATCTAATTACTATGTGCGCTAATAAGATAGTGTAGTAATGAGTTTTTTTCACAACACATAATATGACCGTAATTTATTGAAGGAAGAAGAAGAAGAAGAAGAAGAAGCAAAGGAAGTGGAGGAAGAAGAAGAAATGATAATGGTGGTGGTGGTGATAATAATGATGATGATGATGATATTGGTGTTTTTCTCATTTCCGTGTAGCTGTTACGAATTATTAATAATTACGGATTATTAACATTTAGCGCCCTCTAGATGTCATTTCGGAGAACGCGGCGTGATGACGTTTCACCTGCGACGCGCCTTCGCTGGCGTAAGAGCCACGCGCGGGTTCCAGCGTTGTTGATATGGCCTGTGTGACAAGTTAGCAACGACCCAGAAGTTAAAACGTCTCAACCTTGGGCCCCGCCGCAGGTTTGAGCTCCCACAGTAACGGAGAAGCGGCGCTGCTAGCGGGCCGTGTTCCGCCCGGTTCCGGGCTGCAGGGAGCGCGACGGGGCGGCGGGACGGGGCGGCGGGACGGCCATGTAGCCGAGGCAGAAGCATGAGCAGGTCAGAGGGGACGGACGACTACACGGTGCAGCAGGAGAACGAGCTAGAAGCCCTCGCGTCTATCTTCGGAGATGACTTCCAGGACCTGCGCGACAAGGATCCGTGGAAGGTGAGTGCAGCAGGAAATGCTAGCGTGGAAACGTGAAAACTCGCGTGAAGCGACCCCCGTGACGAGCTGCATGCTGGGTTCCAGGTTAAAAGGCCTCCTGAGGTGCACCTCTGCCTGCGGCCCAACGGGCTCAACCACGGACAGCAGTGCCACGTGACCGTGGACCTGCAGGTCAAATGTCCACCCACGTACCCAGACGTGTGAGTACTGGAGGCTGTCAGAGTTTGTCCCTAATATTAGTAGGAAACACGTCTGTGAACCGAAGCTTCTACTTCTAACACTATTCTTTATTTTCGTTCCACTGTAAGTTCCTGTTTTTGTAACAACAAAGCACTTGACAGCAGCTCAGTGTAGTCGTGTCAAACGCGTGACACACCTACGTCCGTGAATTGAAGACATAATCACAGCAGATACTCAAATTCTACATAGATTTTTTTCAATTTCTTCTTTTCCTGTTATTTTAATCCGTGCTTTGCCTGAGAACATATTTATTATTCCAGCTGTTCCACATGCGCCCTAATAATCCATGCACAGTTGCAGCTCCAGATGTCTTCTTGTTGTTTTACTGTTGTTCTGTTTTCATTTAACACCTTTGGGCACCAACAGGCCTCCGGAGCTGGAGCTGAACAACGCCAAAGGTCTCTCACATGAAAATCTCCACAACCTTCAGAGTGAACTCACCAAACTGGCAGCGGCGCGATGTGGGGAGGTGAGTGGAGGCGTGCGCACACGCCCTCGCTTTTGCAAGGGAACGGTGCTGACCAGCGGACGTGTCCACCTGCAGGTGATGATTTACGAGCTAGCGGACCATGTCCAGGGCTTCCTGAGCGAGCACAACAAGCCTCCGTCATGCTCCTTCCACGAGGAGATGCTGAAGAACCAGCAGAGGCAGCAAGAGAAGCGAGCCCAGGAGGAGCAGCAGAGGATGGACCAGCGGCGCAAACGGGAGGAGGAGATGGTCAGGGAGGAGAAGCCAAAGCTCGCTGTCAGGAGTTGTGCTTAATGGAATGAGAACGTTGTTTCATCTTCTCCTTTTGTAGGAGAAGGAGATCATGGCTGTGATCCAAAAAAGAGAAGAGGAGAAACGTGAGGAGAAGAGGAGAAAGGAAATGGCCAAACAGGTATCGGAACACTTTTTTTTTCTCCAGAGGAAAAGCATGAAACCTGTTCGTTTGTTTTATCCATCCTGCAAGAAGTGAAAGGAACCCTTTGTTTTGTGTTAAACTCGAAGGAGCGTCTCGAGTGCATGGAGCAGCCGGTGTCTGGGAACCCCTCCCCATTGGGCAAAAGCCCACCCAGCCCAGGAGGAGCTCCTCCCGAAGCAGCCGAGCCCAAGAGAGTGTGTAACCGGCGTCGGACTACCTCCAACTCACGCTTCAGGTACCGACCGTATCAGCAGCATTAAAGCTCTCTTATAAAACTCTTTATGTTGAGTAACTTAAAAACACTTGCTGTTCTCCAGACGTGACACATTTAATGAAGAAAATCATCGCTCACAGGAGCTTCTTCACTTCACCAGCACTATATTTGGAGAATTTGTTGTTCACAGAGGAAAAAGTTTAGGTGAGTGTGAGGCCAGGTGGTTTAAACCAGGGCCTTCCATTCGTTTGTAACTGTGCCCCGTGTGTGTGAGACAGGTGTGAGCGAGAGGCTCGGCCGTAACGTTTACTACGGGTTTGAGGCAAACTCAGGCGACTTCGCTGTGATCTACGAGTGGTCTCTGCACTGGAACAAGAAGATGGGCAAGTTCTTCACCAGCCAAGAGAAGGGGAAGATTGAGAGCTGTAAAAAGCAGGTAAGTAGAAGCTCATCGCTGCCGCTTTGATCATGGATTCGCCTTTCTGAATTCTTTCCTGTGCAGATCCACGGGGCAGAAGCTGAGTTCAACTCCCTGCTGAGGCTGGATCACCCAAACCTGGTGCATTACATGGCCCTGAGCTCCACAGAGAAGGATGACTGCCTGCAGGTTAATCTGCTGGTGGAGCATGTCTCTGCAACCAACCTGAACCAAAGTCTGACGAACCACAACCCGGTCCCTCTGGACAAACTCTGCCATTACACGGCCCAGCTGCTGGCCGCTCTGGACTACCTCCACTCCAACTCCGTGGTCCACAAGCAGCTGGGGCCCTCCAGCGTGCTGGTGGACTCTGAGGGCAACGTTCGGCTGACAGACTACAGCTTATCCAAGCGATTCGCCGACATCTGTAAAGAAGACATTTTCGAGCAGGTCCACGTACGTTTCTCGGAGGACACGGCGATGCCGACGAAAGCGGGCAAGAAAGGGGACGTGTGGAACCTGGGCCTGATGCTGCTGGCCCTGAGCCAGGGGAAAGAGATGAAGGAGTATCCGGTGACGGTGCCTACGAGCCTGCCTGCTGACTTCCAGGACTTCCTCCACAAGTATGTTGGCATAGATACGCTATAGCAGCGCTTTACTGGAAATGATGCTGTGCATCCTTCAACCATTCACCAAAACATTCTGCAGCTTGCTTGTTCTCTTGAACAGCCTGTCTTTGTCATCAGTAACCAGAACGCTGACGTCATTAACATTATTTTAGGACATAAAAGTGGAGCTTTTGTTTACAGAAATGAAGCTTTAGTATCGACTAATTCCCAAACAGCAAGATAAACACAGCGAGGGCTGAAAAGCTGCGTGTGAGTGGTTGTCAGTGAGGTGAAGCATGTGATTCGTTGTAAATGGGTTTTCTCCTTTTTATAATGAATGGTTTGTTGTGAATGTTATTTCAGCACTGGGAGAAAAAACGGCTCTTCGTTTAGTATTGGAACCTTCTGGTTTCACTAGATCCTCTTTTTGTCAGTGGATAACCAGCACAATGTGGATGAGTACCGCACACAATGGGGCTTTTCTGGCTCCACGTGGTCGATTGTTACCGTGGATCCATCCACCCTCCATGTGTCTGTGCCTTTCAGATGTTTGTGTCTGATCGATGCTGAGCGCTGGACAGCCCAGCAGCTCTTGGAGCACTCCTTCCTCAAACCTCCATCACCTAAAAACCTCCCACAGTTCCACGATGCCAGCCCAGAAGGTCCGACACTTTCATTATTTTCAATATGATGCATGTGTAGATGAGAGCGTAGACCTGATTGTTTTGTCTTTCTCCACCTCAGATCTGGCTGTGGACTTTGCGTCATCAGTCATCCCTCGGAGCCACATCCTCAATGCTCCGTTCAGCTCCGGGGTGCAGAGGCAGTTTTCCCGCTACTTCAATGAGTTTGAGGAGCTGCAGCTCCTTGGGAAAGGAGCCTTTGGTGCTGTCATTAAGGTAGACTGCTTTTACCTGTTCTATGCGTCTTTTCCGGCAGAGCCTTGACAGCACGTCTCCTCCTGCACGTCCAGGTCCAGAACAAACTAGACGGTTGTTACTACGCTGTGAAACGCATCCAGGTCAACCCCGCTAGCAAGCAGTTCAGGCGCATCAAAGGCGAGGTGACGCTGCTCTCCCGCCTCAACCACGAGAACATCGTCCGCTACTACAACGCGTGGATCGAGCGGCACGAGATGCCGTCGGCCGGGGTGCTGAGCACCACCGACAGCTCGGAGCCCCGCAGCACCGACAGGCCTGCTCAGTGCAGGGCTCGCTTCAACGAGCTCGGCCTCCCCGACGACGTGGAGGACGTGGCTCCACCGCCAGCCCTGTCCAGCTCCGTGGAGTGGTCCACCTCCATCGAGAGGTCCTCCAGCGCCAAGTGCAGGGGGCACCAGTCCAGTGACGACGAGGACGATGAGGACGATGATGACGAAGATGTGTTTGGTGCCTCTTTTTTGTAAGTCGTCTTTGTTGTTGATAACTTTGTGGCAGCAATAATTATTGCACGCATGCATTAAACTATTTTGTCTTTGCATTTAGGCCGTCAGACAGTGACTCGAGGAGTGACATCATCTTCGACAATGGCGACGAAAGCGCAGATGAGATATCGCAGGTTTGAATATTTCTGCTGTACGTGTGTCACTGCCTTTCCCTAAAGCATTCAGCCAATGATGTGTCATTCGGCAGGTGGAGCCGAGCAAAAGGCCGGCGACCGACGCAACGGAGAGCACGGAGTCGGACCAGTCTCTCCTCATAGCACATTACTTGTACATACAAGTAAGCTTGGTGGCCTTCACCGTTGTGACCTCTAGGGGTCCCTGCTCCACGCCTGACGTCTGTTTTCTGCTCCTGCCAGATGGAATACTGTGAAAAGAGCACTTTAAGAGACACCATAGACCACGGCCTGCACCAGGACCAGAACCGGCTGTGGAGACTCTTCAGAGAAATACTGGATGGTCTGGCTTATATCCACGAGCAGGTGGGGCAACGCAGCAGCACTACGCCTCGCTGGGTTCTAGTTACTCATATGTGAACATGTCTCTGTCTTCTAGGGGATGATTCACAGGGACCTGAAGCCTGTCAACATCTTCCTTGACTCACAGGATCATGTGAAGATTGGAGATTTTGGCCTGGCTACCGACCATCCTGCTAATGTGGTATCTGTGTGACTATTATTGCTGCATCGCTGTGTGTTATTTTACAGCTACATGAAAATGTTATGGTTTATCAAATTCACAGAAACATTTAATCTCTTTCAGGCTGCAGGAACATTTGAGGTGGAGGATAGTGGCTCTGCATTGATGCATAAGCCAGACCCAACAGGTACAGATGGGTTAGCACATCCGTCTACTTGATTAACACTGTCTGTCACACATGCTCTTTCCTGCCTCTCCACCAGGTAACATGACGGGGATGGTCGGTACTGCTCTGTACGTCAGCCCAGAGGTTCAAGGGAACACCAAAGCCACCTACAACCAAGTCAGTTTGCAAATTAGAACCCTTCACTGCTGCATTTGAGCAGTTTAACCTAAATTCTTCGTTGTTAATATTCTTTACTCAGAAAGTTGACTTGTACAGCCTTGGCATCATCCTCTTTGAGATGTCCTACAGACCCATGACCACGGGGGCCGAGCGCATCTCTGTGCTGAGTCAGCTACGCGTGGTAGGTCTGTTTTTAAAACAAATATCAAGAAAGAAAACTAGGGACACGTGCGTTTAAGCTCATCCTGAGTCTTTTCATGCTGCAGGAGCCCATCACCTTCCCTGAGGATTTTACTGCGTACGAGCAAGGAACACAGGTGCAGACGCCAAACAACAGGAAGTCTGATTCCCTCACTAAACCTGAGCCAGCTCTCACCTCCGCCGTGTGCTTCAGGGAAAGGTGATCCAGTGGCTGCTGATCCACGACCCCGCCCTGCGGCCCACCGCCCAGGAGCTGCTGAAGAGTGAGCTGCTGCCTCCGCCTCAGATGGAGGAGTCAGAGCTGCACGAGGTGCTGCAGCACACCATGGCCAACATCAACGGCAAGGCCTACCGCACCATGGTGGCTCAGCTGTTTGCTCAGAACACCTCACACGTCATGGATTACGCATATGACATCGATCTACACAAGGTGTGATGTTGTCTGGTTGGATGTGCTTTGAGTTTCCACCTGTAGATGTCACTGCAGGCATGAATGTTGCACCCAACGCTGCCTCATGGGTGCTGCTCATCTGGTGTGCATGTATAGGAGGCCTGCTTTTGCTTAATCAATGTCTCCTGATCCCTAACAGAGGTTGTTTGTTTGGTCTCCCTCCAGGGCAACTTCAGCTTGAACAGCGCCAAATTGCAGCAGCATGTGTACGAAACAATCAGCAGAATCTTCAAGAAGCATGGTGAGTAAACTAAACTACGCTTGTTTCGTTTGCGTGCGTGTGAATGTGGGACTTTGTTGACTGCGCCATGAACCACTTGTGCGTCCGAGCTGCTGTAAGCGGGGTTTCAACATCTGCTCTAGTGAGCGGAGGCTGAACACTGTGCGTATTGTAGTTTCCAGGCAGGTACTGGTGTTATTTCTGTGCACGCTGCTAATGATGTCCAGCCGCGCTTTACGCTCCGCGAGTGTCTTTGAACGCGCCTCAGGTCTGCTGCGCTGACGCCTGTGACACAGTTGTAGCTGCTGCAGTAACAGAGTTTGCCTTCAGGTGCCGTGCGCCTCCAGACGCCGCTGCTCCTCCCCAAAAACAAGACGCTGTACGACACCGGCGAGCTGGCCTGCTTCATGGACCACAGCGGGATGCTGGTGACGCTGCCCTATGACCTGCGTGTGAGTCCAGCACGCGTGCACACACAGCGCACACGCAGGTGTGTGTCTGCGCACAAACACTAATTATCTCACTCCGTGCATCAGCACACGCAAACACACAGCGGTGCAGGCTGCAATCAGCAGCCGCCATAAGATCTGAGTCTCCAGGAAACCCTGAGGACTGAGCGCTCGCTCCCACACTGTGATTGATTACAGCCTGGGATGCATCGACGTCTTGATCACACAATGCACCCAGTGTCTCAACTCCCTTTCTTTTTGTCTGTCCTAGATGGCGTTTGCAAGATTTGTCGCTCGCAATAACATAACGCATCTAAAAAGGTAAAAATGAGTAATAATGAGTGTGTCTGTAAACGCTCTGGTGTCTGTATTAAACCAGACGTCTCTTCTCCTGTGCTCAGGTACAGCATTGAACGCGTGTTCCGGCCCAGGAAGCCTGATCGCATGCACCCGCGGGAGCTCACGGAATGTGCCTTCGACATCATCACGCCCGTCAGCAACAGCCTGCTCCCCGATGCCGAGACCATTTACACCATCTCTGAAATAGTTCAGGAGTTCACTGCGCTCCAGGTCAAACGCATGCACCGTCTGAAACAACCGCTCTCACTCCTGCATCATTGTTCCTCGATTTCCTACTAATGCCTTTATCTCAACTTGTGGCATTGTTTTATTTCCGTCTGACATTCTTAACATACTGAAGTGTGACAGGTCTACACAGTATTTATTGTTTACATAGTAAATCTGTTGTGCCCAGGTCTATCCGCTTCCTTCCCTCCTTCCCAGTACAATCCATTTCCTGTCTACATGGCCCCGCGCTGTGTCAGGCTCCATAGTCTCCTAATGTTATGTGAACTCGCTAAACCTCTGGTCTGGCCTCGCGCTCGTCCCTGAGATCCTGTTTGTGATCCTCTGCACCATCCAGGTCTTTGTGTGAAAGCTTTTAAGAATATGTGAGTCAGACTGAATGAGAGGGCAGCCGGGCTCATTACTCTCTCAGGTGCTCATTGTACAGTAGTGCTCCTGGTTTTGACTGTAATTGCAGCTGAGAGGGTTAAAGGTGTGTGTCTGTGTGTGTTTTTATGGCTTCAGGAGAGGAACTACAACATTTATCTGAACCACACCAGCTTGTTGAAGGCCATCCTGCTCCACAGTGGGGTCCCTGAGGACAAACTGAACCAGGCCTCCAACGTGCTGTGTGATGCCATGGTCGGTGCAGGTCACACGTGCAGCACACATGTTCACACTGCACGTCTCTCCACTTATTACAGCGTTCTGGTGTAACATTTCTGCTGTGGCCTCTTGTTCTGTGTGTGTTTACTTCAGTGTGAAAGGCTGACCAAACGTGAGGTGGAGGCAAAGTTCTGCAACTTTTCACTGTCAACCAACAGCGTAAGTGTCTGCTGTAAGGCCAGTTTGTCCTGCAGCGGGACTCTGCTCGCTCCCACACGCTGACATCTGTCCTCCCCTGCTGCGCCCAGTTGCAGACGCTGTACAAGTACATAGAGCAGAAGGGGAATCTGCAGGACTTGGCGCCGCTGCTGACATCGCTCACCAAACAGAAGACAGCCGTCACCCAGCTGGCCAAGCAGGGCCTCAAGGACCTGGAGGAGATCACGGTGCTACTGCGCAGGCTGGGAGTCAAGATGCAGGTGATTTGTTTTCCAAAAGTGGCAGCACTCTTCTTGTTCCCACCTCTTAACACCTACATATCCGCTCTATAGGTGGTGATTAACTTGGGCTTAGTGTACAAAGTGCAGCACCACTCTGGAGTCATCTTCCAGTTTGTGGCTTTCATCAGGAAACGCAAGCGGACTGTACCCGATATAGTGGCTGCTGGAGGGCGCTACGATCACGTGGTACGTGTAACTATAACTCATCCACATTCCTCTTTCTAAGAACAATGGTGCCGTTGGCTTGCGTTCATTCTTTTCTGTGCATGAATGTGAACCATGTATCTGCACCACATTAAAGCCATATGTGTTAGTGTTTATCCGTATGTTCTGTGTCCTTCGAGATCCTTGGGTTTCGAGGGCCTGCTTCTACGTCCCCGGTCCCCTCTGCGGTGGGGGCCAGTGTGGCGCTTGACAAAGTGTGTGCTGCCATTGCCAACATGGAGGAGCCGGTGAGTGAGGCGCGCACACACGGATCTGACATTTCTAATTATTGTAATGAAGGAGCAGCAGACGGAGATTCATATTTAATGATGCCTTATCACAGCAGTTGGCTGCCGCACAGCCCCTTTTAGAAACATGTTAATAACTATGATCACTGCGGCTCCTGATGCCATGGAGTTATTTTTGGAAGCGCAGCCTTTTCTGTGCTTGAGCTTTAGAATTATGATTGTGTGCCTAGAAAGTATATAATTGTAGGTCTGGAGTCAGAAGTGTATCGAAACGATCTATTTATTGTTAACAATTGTCTGCATGTTTCAGTAAGTGACTGTTTTGATGCTGTGCGTGTGTGCGTGTGTGTGTGCGTGTGTGCGTGCGTGTGTGCGTGCGTGTGTGCGTGCGTGTGCGTGTGTGTGTGCGTGTGTGTGTGTGTGTGCGTGTGTGTGTGCGTGTGCGTGTGTGTGTGTGTGCGTGCGTGCGTGTGCGTGCGTGCGTGTGCGTGTGTGCGTGCGTGTGTGTGCGTGTGTGTGTGCGTGTGTGTCAGCCGTCGGTGATCTCCTGCGACGCCTTAGTGGTCCCTGTGGGTCATTCGTCCTTGCCTCGAGCCATCAACGTCGTCCAGAAGCTGTGGAGCACTGGCGTCTCTGCAGACATCGCTTATGACGTCTCTCAGGTTAGAACCGGTGTAGTAGACGTTCTACCTGAATCAGTGTTTGTATTATTATCCTGCAGCTTTTGCAGCAGGGTGTGTTATCTCTGCCCCGCAGTACCTGCATCGTTCCTACAGAGGGCAACACTTGACGCTTTTTCCTGAGGTAGAAAAAGGCCGTCGTCTGTCATCGCCATTTTTTTTATGACCATATCAGAAATAATAAACATCATAAGAGACACAGCTGCACTTCGGTTGTTTCTAATAGAAGCTAATGGCCATTTTGGAATAACACAGCAGTTATTTCTGCAGTAATTGTCTTCACGGTCAGTCATCTGTTGGATGTGTGTCAAATAAAATGAAGTCCTGATGGCAAATAAATCCTGCAGTTACAGAACAAACAACGTGAGCTCAGCCCTTTGGAGGTGAAGTTCTGTATCCTCTGCTCTGAAGCTGCTGATGTCACGCCTGTCACATTCTCCACGTTTATGTAGCAAACTGATCTCAGCGTGTGTGTTGGTTAAAGCACCTCCCTGGGTCAGACATTCATGTAAATACTCGTCCTATTCTATTTTATAACCCATCATTTTGAACTCTCCACTTGTGCAGTAAGCAAGTAGTGACCACTAGTGATGGGCCACCTCCTTTCCCACCGGGACCTTAGAAGCAATTAGGAAAGAGTGAACTGAAACGTGCACCAGGGTTTTGTTGATAATGGATGCAGGTTGTTCTGTTAAAGACTTTGTCAGAAACCTTCTTGGGACTTCCTTCCTCATCCCTGCAGCCCATCGCTGAGCTAATCCTGTAGCCTTTATTTGCTTCTGTCCATTAAAGGGTATTAAGAAAAGCTGACATTCTGCACTGCCCTGTGTTTAGCACAGAGGCCAAATCTTTAATGATAAAGGGAATAAATTGGTCTGACCCAAACGTATACATTGAGCACAAGCGGTGAACGGTGTGTTTTGTTTCATGCTTTAGTCTCAGGAGACGCTGCTGGATCACTGCAAACTGGCTGGCATCACCTGCTTGGCTCTGGTCTCTGACAAGGAAGGCCACTACGTGAAGGTAAACCAGGCTACGCTGCAGGGATGAACCATGAGTGATGTGGCAGACGAGATTATGAACAGACAAATACTTTAGAACAGCTTTAGAGCAGCACCATTCAATCTGATTGATAGTAGAGATGCATAGTGAAGTTGTGAATCATCTGGGCTCAGGTAAAATCCTTTGAGAAGGACAGACAGTCTGAGAAACGCATCCCAGAGTCAGACCTGGTCGACCACATCATTCAGAAATGTCGGACCAAATTCTTTGATGAGAGAAACATCAGGTAAAGTTGTTTGAGTTTAAGGCACCACTCCAAAGTCCAGTTGGGTTAAAGTGGTTGATTTGTTTCTATGTTTTATGTTCTGCAGAGAAATCTCTGAAAGCATGACTCCGAACCCCAAAGGATCCCAGCTCAACACCACAGGTACGGTGCTGGTGCTCGGTCTGGTTGGTCCCTGTAGTTTCCACCATGTGTCCTGCTGCAGTCACAATCTTAAATATGAGAGCTTCTTATGCAGCTACCTGTCCATTTGTGTCCAGGCTCTTCAGAGCAGCATGGGGGCAGCAGCACCATGAATATGAACGTGAACGTCATCAGCCCAGAGAAAGTGTCGTCCAGTGCCAGACGGCGCTATGAGACGCAGGTAGGGATACGATCACACCTCATCCTCTCCTTTCATTAGAAACATACAGAACATTGCAGCTGTCATTACAAATACAGCACCTTTTTATTATTTTAGTGTTTCTTTTTTGACTTGGATCTTTGTTTCCTTCTTCCAGATCCAAACCAGATTACAAAATCTTGGTAGTAATTTGCAGAACAAGAGCAATGACATCGAGGTTCTGGCAGTAAGTTTGCTTGTTTACCCATTTATCCTCCCGATCCCGGCCTCCCAGCTTCGCTCCCTTCTATATCGCTGGTATCTGTGCGTGAAGCCACATAAATGGGCATTTTATTGGACGTAACAGTATTATGTACTATTATATCTTTTGCATAGGTTAGATTTTGTTCTGTGCTAAAATACTCGACTGGGTTAATGAAACACTTCTCGTTTTAGTCCATAAGCCTTGTTGTAATTGCAGAATTACAGCACTGATGTAAGACTGGAGTGGATTATCTTGTGTTGAAAGACTTGCTCAACAGCCTGCAAATGCATCTTAATTTGAATCCAGTATTTAGCTGTGAAGTGGCCACTTCCTGCCAAAAAGTGTAATAGCTTGTTGCAGCATAAATTAAGGCTCCATTGTGTTTCTGTGTAAACCTTTCCGTCTGTTTATGTGTGATCCCATAGGTGGACCTGCAGAAGGAAACCCTGATCAACTTCCTGTCCCTGGAGGTTAGTTTCCTACCGTCCTCATCAACAACGCTGTGCAGTTAATAAATGGCTCCATCCTGATGGCGGGTGGGGGGGCGGCAAGTGGAAAGAATGTCCAGCAGAGTTCAGGGTCTGAGGCAGGAAGACGGGATCCCGGTTTTTTCCTCGACTGAGGGAACACCTCTGCCTTTTTTTCCACTTCCAGGGAGACCTGCTCTCCTTTAACCAGTCTTGCTTATTCCAAAAGACAAGCACAACTGTTGGGCAAACGCACGCTCAGGAGGTGTTAATATTCACATTCCAACCTCCTGAGCAAAACTCCTCTCGTAAAACCACCGGTTCCTCAGGGTAGAGGTTAAAAAAAGACTCGAAGCAACACGGAGAAAGCTGAAAAAAAGCTCCTAACACTGCTGTTATATAAGTAAAAGCCTCCACTCCACCTAAACAGGCAGCACCTTGGAGCACGTGTCAAAGAAAACATTTGGTATGAAAATGCATGACAATGCACGGTGTGTCTCACCAGGCCACAGGAAAAGGCCTGTTTGGAAAGTCTCTCAACCCAGATATACTGAGGTTGCAGATGGAAGCCCCATTAATCCCCCAAAGCAAACACAGCAGTGACACCTTGTTCCACGTGTTGTTGAGCGTCCACGTCTCCTCTGCCCCTTCCTGTCTCTGCAGTTCGACAGCGAGGAGCAGTTCAACAGCAGCGTGAAGACCCTGCTGTCCCGTCTGCCGAAGCAGCGCTACCTGAAGTCCATCTGTGAGGAGATCCACCACTTCAAACTCACCAAAAGGTGCGTTGGCGTCTGTTGTTACAGAGCTACTGGTGTTAGTCCTCGAACAAGACGAACCACCGGGAACTCCATTTAAACACGCACAGCCTCGTCTCTCTCTGCTGGAGGTCCTGTGAAGGCGGCCCGAGACCCCGTGTTCTCCCCTTTCAGCAGATATTTGTTAAAATGAAGCTTGAGGCGAACAGGAGAACTTAAAAAGGCCAAAAGGGACTGAATTCCTTTTACGGGCAGCTGCCACTCCAAAGCTCGGAGCGGCTCACGCTCCAGGTGGACCAGTGACAGTCAGCCCTTCAAAGGGAGCTGTTAGACGGATAACTACTGCCTTTGCAGAACATTAAATCCTCAGCTGATCCCGTTTCCTGAGGTGAAATCTTGGGAAGGATTTGCCTTGTTTGGTCCTGTGATGTCGGCCTCTTAACGCCCCAGGTGATTGACACGGAGGTTGAGTGAGGCTACGGGGAAGTTAATGTTCCCAGTGTCTGCTGCTGAATGCGTTGTGACACTGGCGAATGCCTGCAGGGAGCAGCTCAGCCAGGGCTTCAGCCGAGCTGCTTTCATGAATGAGGCCTGAACAAAGAGCTGGAATTCCGAGCCGCGTTTTCCTGCTTCCCGCTCACTTCTCCAGAGCAGTTGGTTTTCATTTCCTGTCTCTGCCATGTGTTTGATTTGCCACTTAGGAAGAAAAGCCTTCCCTGATAAATGGACCTCGCAGAGGCAACAATGGATATATTCAGCATGTGTTTGGATGTTTGTTTAGTTGTTTGTGGGGCACAGGCGGCTGAGGCCAGATGAGTGGGCTGAAGGGCTCACGCGTCGCCAGGCTGCAGCGACTCCATAAACTAAACACATCGTTGCTTTCAGTAAAACAGTGCAAGTGCTGTTTTAACCAGAGTCAGGAGCTCTGGGTTCACTGCAGTGAAAGGCTTCAGACCCAACCGGAGAGTCATTAGCTGCTGTTTGTCTCCACACGGTCCTAACTGAATGTTCAGGTCTCAGTAACAGGCGTGTCCTCCTGCAGGGTGGCTGTGCTGGTGCTCTACAGCTACAGGGACGATTACTACAAGATCCTTCTCTGAAACCAACGGACTGAGTGTCGACCCGGCGGTTACGGACCCACGGAACCTGTGAGCTCAACATCACAATGATTCTTCCTGAGTAGTAACTGTAGCTGTGCAGCTGTTCAGTCCAAACTATTACTGTTAATTCCCAGTGTTTCGTGGTCCTCTGAAACCAAGTAGACAAGATGTTTACTGGACTTTATTGCCTTAATAGAATTTGATAGAAAGGGCTTTTTACTGAACACAGGGATGATTTTACTTTTCTGATAACCATTGAGGTGGAGATTAGGAATAAATCATAATTTTCCAACATGCAACTGTGGTTTTGTGTTCACGTGGACTAACAGAGACACGTTTGTGACCTAATAGAGATTATCATGGAAGTAATTAAAAGGAGCGGAGTTATGTAGAGGTCTGGGGGGTCAGAGCCAGGGGGACGGACAGTAAAATGGAGCAGACCTCCGCTTCTAATGACTGAACAACAATAGTTGGCATGCCATCGTTTTGAGGAAGCTGCTGCTCCCAAATAGAACATTGCTTTTCCACCGTGTCCTTGAGAACAAGACGAATGGAGACCGAAGCAGAGCCACCTAGTTTGTTTGGTCACCAACAAATGTGCATTACAGTCGAGCAGCTTATTTCATGGCTAAGCTAAAGTAACTAGAAGCTGGTCTCACTCCAGCTGTTGGTACATACACATTAGTTGAGGAGAAGCTTAGATAGGAATCATTTAATATTTATTATGGAGTAATTATGCAACACATCTTCCTTATTTTGTGTAATTGGGTTTCAATCCTTTAGTTTTATAATTGGCATCAGATCCTATTCATAAGGACACTTAATTAATAAATCCAGTTGTGAGGCATTATGAACGTCTTCACCCATAAGCTTTGCACCGTGATGCAGTGTTTAACCCTTAAAGGCCTGAGAAGCTAAGCTTTGTTTCCTGAATCGATTTTGTTCCTGACCTTAAAGTTTGAGTAAACTCAGATGAAGTCTGGACCGAGGACGGTCCAGGTTTCCAGGTCCAGACTCTGTCTGTGCATCTGGCAGCTTTATTAGCGGTTTGGATACGTCGTATACTCGTTTCTGGAGGGACCAGTAAAACAACACACCACCAGTAAACACATGCGCTACCGCTGCTAAGATAAGGGGACGTCCGTGATAAGCAGTAGGAACCAAAAGAAGACAAATTCCCACTTGGAGCTGGATTCCAGGACCAGATGTGTTTGAGTCTGCGAGTCTGTGTGTGAGCCACTAACCGATACCATCTTGGATTGCATCACTGCTCTTTGGGGGATTTCTCCCGCAAACAAAGAATTGTTAGTGCCGCCGCTTCAGTTCACACATTTATTTTTCAAAATAAGTGTAAATGTTACAGATCAACATCTAAAACATATTTACAGGGTTTGCAACAGTGAAATAAATAAGGTTGTACAGAAAAAAGCAGATAGAAATGCTAAATGTTCTACAATGTCCAGCAGCTTTGGCCACCAACAAAAACACTATAGTATTAATAAATAAAGCTATGTGAAAAAATAAATAAGGTTTTGTTCCTACTACTTTAAACTACGCTTTACTGACTTTACACAACAAAGAATTGCTTAAGCTTTTATAGTCACCTCTTCATTTAAAGCACATGATTCAAACAGACACTATTCTACCGAGTTCCTAGAAAGCCTTAACATTAACTGGTCTCCAACCAGTTTTGGCATCTCGATGGTTTATGTACTGAGAAATTAGCTCTCCCCAAAACCCTTCTTCTGTGAAACCGGGTTTGTTTTGTAACACTTCCCAGATTTCCTCCCCCTTAATGATCAGATTGGACCCGAGCCTCCTGCTGCAACGCTGTTCACTTGAATGGTTTAACACTCTGTGTGCTTAATGTCCGTCCAATCCCTGATTAGGGCCTTTATCCCTCCAACAGTCCGGCCGTGGGCTGAGTAGTGATTCTGTGAAGTGTACCTTTATGTACAGTTGCACTCAAACTGACGAGCCATCAGGTCGAATATATTACAGCCTCAGATTCCACGTATGGGCCCACAGCTGGTCAAAAAGAAAAAGCACTGAAAGGCACTGGCCATTAAATTAAGGCGACCAACTATAACGAACATTTGGTGTGAACAGAAGCTCCAACCGTACACACACCGAGCCATGAGAGAAGATATGAAGTGAGGATCGGTATCAAAGACATTCCTCACAGGTCCAGACGAAGCATCTGGCCCGTTTCATCTCCTCTGCATGCAATAAAACCACGAGCATCGCGTCATCACCGGTTCCTTAACGGAGCACGAGGTGGTGCAGGGAGCAGACCTCCATACTGTACTTAGTTTGGTAGAGTTGTGGTTCGCGGTGTGACTTGTGAATGGAATGACTCCGACCACGTCAAGGTAAGAACCAGGCAGTTTAAACTGGCCAGGCCTGCATCAGTGAGTGTGGGTTGAAGGCGGAGAATGACACTAATCTAGTGCTAACACTGTACACAAACTGAAACCATGTTGTAAAGCAGGGCTTTGAAGCCTGTGCACTGGATTTGGCTGATGATTATGATTCCATCCATGACACGCTGCTCCATGAGGCCAAACCCGGTCCTAAAGCTTCATGATCGTCTCAACGATCCAGTTTAAAAGGAGACAAGAAGTATTAACATTACAATGTTCACAGTCCAACCTCTCAGGCCACCGCCGCCTCCGTGTTAAAGCAGAGCCCAGAGCAGTTTGTCCTCCACCCGTCCATGCACCTCCCAGCGTCTCCCCCACCCACACAGGAGGAGATGGACCGAGCCGATGCATCCTCTTCCCTGCGGGGGGGGGGCAGCTCCACACATCGCCTTCTTACAGCAGTGAGTGGGAGGGGCTGGACGGCTCGGAGCTCCGAGTCCTAGCGCGACGTCCAGTCGTTGCTCAGTTTGGCTCTGGGGATGCTCATCTTGTCCACGCAGGAGCTGCTCTCAGGAGAAAAGTGGACGAGGCCGCAGTCGCTCTTCACATTGTGAAACGTGCTCTCCTTGGACGGCTCCATGTAGACCACAGAGTTCTTGTTCACGTGCTTCTTCAGGATCACGGTCTGAGGAGGAACACAAACAGTCCAAGGTGAATCCTGGAGATTTTATGACCTTGTCTTAGCTGAGAAGTCAAAAGACTTGACAGGTTTAGCACCAGTTGTAGCAGAAGGTGGAAGATGAAGGGAAACTGCGCCAGATGTAATGATTAACCCTGCAGGCAGCCAGCGGCACCGCGGCCCGTGATCAGGGACAGAACCTCACCTTCTTTGGTGCGCTGTAGCAGGACATCTGCACCCACTTCTTCCTCCTGTTCACCAGTAACGCCACGATGAGGAAGATGATGATGGCGAGGAGGAGTCCTGCCAGGATCCAGGCGGCCGACTGGTAGATGAGGGCCATCTCGGCCTGGCCGGAGCCGTGCTCGCGCTCGCGCAGCCGCGGCTCCACTGTGGGACACAGGCGTGAGCTACTGTCCGTTCACTGAGTGTAACCGGGCCGGGTCAGAGGCGGTACCTGTCAGCGCGTCCATGGGCGGCACCGTGGCGGTGGTGAGCCACGTGGAGCCGCCCGCCGGGGCGGTGGCCGCGGTCCTGGGGGCACCGGTCGACGCGTTCACTGGCGGCGCCGTCGTGATTTCTGTTCAACAACGACAACGCGATCCGTCACGGCTCCAGAACATTGCAGACAAACGCATTGTTGAGCTGTGTTTACGTCCGCGCTGCCACCTTTTACGTAGACTGTTATTTTCCAGCGGGCAGCCGACAGCGAGGGGACACATTAGGGGAACAATGGAGCCTGAGCCCAGGTTTTCCTCTGTAGGAAACGCTGACATGGAGCTTTGAGGGAGCCGTGGGCCGATTAAAGCCGGTGGCAGGAAACACGTGTGAATGTGCGGATGCTCGGGGAATGTTCCTGCTGGAGTCCACTGTGTGAGCGTTGGGTGGAGCGCTGCCGTGAATGGAGGGTCTCGCTCCACTGAACAAACACACAGGTCCCCCGTCACGCGGCGCGCTCCACTCACCCATGCACTGTGGGCAGCACTGGCCCTTGCGGAGGACGGGCACCCTGCAGCCGGCGGCCGGGCAGCGCTGGGAGAAGCACCGGATGGTGCCGTTGCTGCAGGTGCAGCTGGTGCAGGCGTTGGCCTTCCACGAGGCTCCGGCCGGAACCAGCTCCCCGGCGCCGGTGATGCAGGTCCTCTGCTCTGGGCTCCTCGGCGTCTCCTCCGCAGCTGCACACGATAGAGGCACAATAGAGGACAGATAAGACATGTGGCTGTGTTTAAACCTCCACCCCAGTAAAAGGTCCGAGCTAAAGTTTAGCCTGTAAACTGTCCCCACCTTCAAAGGCCAAACAATTTAGAGAGAAGCTCTGCTTTTACAGGACTCAGGATTTAACTGCACTGTATAACGTCTAAATCCATAAGTTATTAAGCCTCCAGGGCTGTTTTCAAGAGCAGTCAAAGGGCCTTTCGTCAGATGTCTCCTCCCTCAGGCCTCCACGTCTGAATGTGTGTCTCCATGTAGCACAAGCTCCCCCACGTCACCGGCACTCATCACGTCATGAACGCGATATTCCCATGACGCTGGTGACGGACCCGAACACGCATCACGTCATGAGCGCTGGTGACCGGACCCGAACACGCATCACGTCATGAGCGCTGGTGACCGGACCCGAACACGCATCACGTCATGAGCGCTGGTGACCGGACCCGAACACGCATCACGTCATGAGCGCTGGTGACCGGACCCAAACACGCATCACGGCCGCTGACCGGCTGCTTCGTGCAGCAGAGATTCAGTTAAGTCTGAGCGTTTGGGTCTCAGTTGCAGTCACACGTTGCTGATTTGTGGGCCTCATGCTTGGGAGACATATGAGAAAGGCTCCAGTGTTTAGGTGCCGTTGTAAATAAAGCGTGCGTGTGGTTTGGTGTCGGTTCGGGTGGGACCGTGTTCCCGGAACCACAGGACCAGCGCAGATCCAGCCTGATGGGATCCATTCTTGCCCCTCCAGCTTTGACAGAGTCAGACCAACCTGTGGCCAAAGCGGCCACATGTGGACGATCTCTGTGTAAACCCAACCGGTCCGGGCTGGTTTCTTTATGAGCCCGACATAAAGCTGCCCGACGGAGTTCAGCATTAAAAGCATCAAAACCAGATGCTGACAGAGCATTTGAACGGCTCTGAACAGTAACCTGTACTGTGTAACCAGCCCTTCCCGCTCCCTTTACTCCTACCTGGGCAAACATGGCAGCAGGTGTCCTTCCTCCTCACTGGCGTGTGGCAGACAGTCGGGGGACACACTTCGGAGTCGCACAGGACCCGGCCCATCCTGCAGGTGCAGCGCGTGCACTCGTCCATGTTCCACGTCTCTCCCTCCGTGTAGAACTCCCCCCCGGGCGCTCGGCACACCGGGTCCTCGTCCGGCTGCCCGCTGCCGGACTCATCTGCAGGCGACAGAGGAAACGGCGTGAGCACAGATTCACATTCTGTACAGATCAGAAAGGTCGATAAGAGACGAAGGACGGACGCAGAGTCACTGGATGAAGGACGCGTCCAGTCAAAGCAGGCCTCAGGCAGCTTCACGTTAATCTAGGAAACATTTGTGATCAGCAGAGCAGCTGCACAGAGTTAGCCCTTTGTCCCCGACTGCAAAGTGTGAGCAGCTCCTGAAGTGGAGACATTCCTCCACTCCTAAATATTTGAACAGCCAACTGAGTCACTCCTCCGTAAATATCCTGTGGGGCTGAAGGGCTGCGGGAGGAGCGTAGGTGTGGATCACAACGTACCCTCGCACGTGGGGCAGCACTGGTGGGGCTTGAGCAGCGGGTGGGCGCAGCCGGGCACAGAGCAGGTGATGAGCGCGCACATCTCGCGTCCCGAGTGGCACACGCAGTCGCGGCAGCCGTCGTGCCAGGCGGCGCCCTCCTCGTAGCGCCGGCCGTCGGCGGTGAGGCAGTAGCTGGGCGGCGGCGCCGGCGTCGGGGCCGCGCTGCTCCAGGGACTTTCTGGAGAACACAACGTGTGCCAAAGGCGTTAGTGTGGAAACTTCATTACAAACGTTTATGATTTACAGTGAAAAGCGCCTCTAAAATGTTTTAGCTTCATTATAAGCTGTGATATGGCTCCAACGCTGAAGCGTTCACCAGTCATGAACTTTCAAATTCCCCTTTATTGCTAATTATTTCGCCAATGATGAAAATGAGCCACAAATAAATCTGAACAACTAACAAAACACGAAAAGAGGCTGAGTCGAGTCCCAGCGTGTTGAGCTCAGAGCTCAGCAGATGATCCCGGTCCAAAAAAAACGTTTCCTGTCTGTAAATATTTGAAGCGTCCACAGAGACAGAAGCCAAACTGCAGATCAGGTAAACAGCAGTTATTTCCAGGTAGTGGCCTGTTTGTTTGCTCCACTTGTCATCTCACCATCCCGAGTGAATCCCTGAGCATATTTGAGTCTGGCATATTTAGAATGCAGCTACATTTGCCAGATAAACACACCACATGAAATGCAGCGACGCATAACTGTGGCATTTGCATAAAAAAAAAGTGAAACCAAATTAGAGTAAACAAAAGGAGAACCCAGCGAGCAGCATAAACATCCACAGAGCGGAGGAAAGGTCGCAGCAGAACAAAGCTGCAGCTCGACGCCTTCCTTCCTCTAACCTTTCTGTGACTTCCACAGGCAGGTGATGTGGTTCATACAATACTGTGGCGACGTCACAGGGAGAGTTACCTTTACACATGCACACGGAGCAGCCCTTCCTGTTGTGCTGGTAGCCGTCGCTGCACTGCTTGTCGCATGTGAAGGGGGGACACTTTACGCAGCGACACATCTCGCAGCCGTGCTTGTTTCTGCTGTTGGAGACACAGAGCACACACACAAACACTTCAGGTACCTGGGCAGCAGTTCTGCTCCGCTCCAAAGTGGTGAGATGCAGTGAGACCCAGACGTCTGCTTTGATCAGCCTCTGGATCTGCTTCCTCCTTCCTGATGTTCCAGCCCATGTGGTCTCACTAATACAGAGACGCAACCTAAAGCCACTTCAGATGCTTTCAATTCGCCCTGTTGCCGTTAATGTCGCCGGGAAGATGCAGAACATGCGTGTGACTGGGGAAGAGTGGGCCGTGTGGTGGCCAGCTATGAAAAGAGCATCCACACATGCTGGGAGAAAAGTTTAGGGCTGAAGAGAAAACAGACCAGTTGGATCCAATTATCTGCCCTATAAACCATGGACGAGCTGCTGGGTGATAAATGGTCAAAGCTGAGATGAAAGAAGGGCCCGTGCCCTGACCTCCCTCCGTCCCCGTTCATCCTCGGCGCCGCTCCCTGCAGGTAAGTGATGACACCCATTCCCTAAAGCAGTGGCCTCCTCCGGCCGGTGTAATGGCTCTATTAATCTTCATGTGCAGCGCCGCAGAGCTAAACGGGCCCGGACCCAGCGGTGCTGCGTTGCATAAAGAGGAGCGAGCGCGTCTGTGCTGAAGCAGCAGCAGCTATTGAAGCATCGCGCGGAGGGGACGCCGACGAGGCGGAGGCTGTTGTTGAACTCCAAGCAGGGGGACAGAGGCTGGCGAGGCGCCTGCGCCGCTGCTGGCGCGGCACAATTTCCAGCGCGGTCAGGAGGGAACCTCATTAGTGCCGTGGTCGCTGGTGTTGACGGTCGAATCCTCCGACTGCGGCTCAAATCATCACGTGACCCCACACGTTCCCCTTCAGGTTTAAAAGTTCTCACAGGATGTCATCAATACAAGCAGAGGCCAGGCGGTTTGTTTCCTTAGCGGCGGCTTCACGCAGGCTCCTGTGTGAAGAGGCGGTTCTGACCCGTGAGGCTGGCGAGCTCTCACAGGCTTTCAGACTTCTGAAGCCAGACCTAAACAACCGCTTATGAAGGATAAAGCCGGGACTTCCTCCTCCTCCCCCCGCGGGTTCCCCGTCGTCCTCTGGCATCCTGTGCAAATATATCAGAGCCGTCTCGAGTTCATCCTCAGGAGCCTGGTCAAGGTCCCACAAGAATCCCAACTCTGTGCGTTTCATTAAGGTCGCTTTTGTCCTGATGCGTTTCTGATCGTTGGTTCGAGACGCGATGATTTATGAGAGGTTCCTGTGGACGTAAGCGTCGCAGGCAGAGAGCGCTACCAGATGTTTGATTGGGTTAAATGGGATTAGGAGGAGAGGAACTGCAGGAGGCTGAGAGGCCACCGTGGACCTCCTCCCGACACACACACACACACACTGACACACACACAGACACACACACGTTAAGAGATTGGCCACCAAGGCCGTCTCTTTGATATCGGATGCCTGCTCCTTCCTTTTGAACAGGACCAAACAGGCCCCGGCCTCTGGTTTTTATACACGCAATAATAATCAAGTGGTGCCCGAAGTCTCGGGAGAAAATGTTAAATGCCCTCATTATGTGCATGTTATGGGACTTACACGTATCCGTAGGGGCAGGTCTTGGTGCAGGTCAGAGATCGGCACTTGGGTCTGCACTCGCACACCTCGCAGCCAAAGTCGTCCTTCTCGTATCCCGTCGGGCACTGGAGGGAACAGTACTGGCCCAGGTCCGGACAGGAGTCGTCTGAAACGTGAGGACAGAGGCGTGAGCGCGGGTCGGACCCGTCGGAGGCGACGGCGCGGGTCGGACCCGTCGGAGGCGACGGCGCGGGTCGGACCCGTCGGAGGCGACGGCGCGGGTCGGACCCGTCGGAGGCGTGAGCGCGGGTCGGACCCGTCGGAGGCGTGAGCGCGGGTCGGACCCGTCGGAGGCGACGGCGCCGGCTGCAGCCACCGAGGACGCGGCGCTCACTTACTGTTGAGGCAGCGGCAGAGCAGGCAGCCGCTCCGGTCCTGCTGGAAGCCGAAGGGGCAGTCGGACCCTGACAGGGAGCAGTTCTCCAGGGGCCGGCAGAGCATGGGGCTGACGGTCTCATAGGACGGCTCTGTTGATCAAAGAGACGGTGGAGTCACCGTTTTTCTGCATTTCCACATGCGCTGCACACGCTCACGTCCCCTCAGGTGTAGCTGCTTCTGTGCCAGCTGTAATAGCTACCTATTCACCCCATTCTTGTTTTGCAGTAAACAGTAATTACAGATAAATGTAGAGCAATTACAGCAGGGTGGGTCGCGCTTTAGGGGCGTTCTACCTCTTTGTCTCAGAGCGTGGAGCTGTCTCCCATTAATAAGCTGAATGTGTCCTCAGACGCGGGCATTGGCCCAATGAGCTGGAACTAATGGCGCTCCCAAACGCGGATGCCTTTTCATTGTGCGGCCTCCTGCGCTGAGCGCGCGGCGGCTTCACACAGGTGGGTCTCATTTCGGCGGCGGCGTAATAATGGAACACAAAGAACCCCGCAGCTTTAAACGCGCCGCGGCCTCCCTTAATGAGCCGGTGCGGCCTCTGTTCTAAGCCGCTCTATGGAAATAAAGCCGGTACCTTCACAGAAGGGGCAGCACTCCCCCGGGATCTTGACCGGGTTCTGGCAGCTCTGCTTGCAGGCCATGGCGGTGCAGTGCGGCGTCCCGTCCACGCACTGGCAGAAGGTGCAGTCGTCCTCCTTCCACTGCTCCTCGTGGGCTCGGAGCTTGTTGCTCACCCAGCAGCTGGCCTTGGTGCTGTCCACGGACAGAAGCTCCACATCTGACGGAAAACGACACGGCGCAAGGAATGAAGTGTCGGAGGAGGCGAGTGCTCGATCTGCGTCTTCGCTAAGTCATGTGTGTGGTTTGGTTTGGCAGCCATGAATGGAATCTGGAGCCAAAGCTACAGGCCAGTGCCTGTTACACTACTCCTCTGTGATTCAATTAACAGGAGAAAGTGAATATGGACCCAGGACCTCATGAGGGAGCTAACGAGATATGGAAACTGGCCTGGAACCAAGAGCAGCTGAGCAGAGAGGGCTTGTTTACATTAATAAGCAGGAGGAGGCCCCCGGCTTTGGACAGCACATGTATGGATTTAATGGGGCCACATGAATATAATTATGTTATGTACCAGAGTCAGAGGATTGATGAGTGAGGGTCACGTTCTGGCACCGGACTTGAACTGACCCATGAGGCGGTCACCTAAGATCTAAGGTCAAAGATGGGGTCGTATAAATGTTTCATCTTAACTACAGCAGGAGCCATAAAGTCTGGGAGAAGTTGGAGGCTGCTCAGCTGCACCCTGAAGCCTACACTACCCACAATGCAGCTGCTTCCACAGCATCCTTCACTTTCCTGCTGAAGTTTGGAGGCTTTGAGTTGGTCACGCCTGCACATTCCAGGTGCATCTGCAAAACCAGCCCACCACAACCTCCTCTTCCTTCACTCCCATCAGCCCGATCCAGTTTGGCCATACAAGCAAATCCCAAGCTGGCGGCCGCCTCCGTCCACGGGCCTCCGGCGGCCTGTAATGTGCTGGCCATATGCACTGCAAGCCCGCTCCTCACGATCCCCAGTGAACATCACAGCTGCCTACCTGGCTTTGGCACATGTGTTTTTGTGAGACCCCCCCTCCCCCTCCCCATTACAGAGAAATTACAAAGCCAGGCTTTTATGCTCCCAAGTGTCAGCAGTAGAAGTGAAAGGCGGCCTGGCGCTCAGGTGGGCAGCAGCCACGGAGCATGAGGGTCGTACCGATGCAGACAGGGCAACACTCGCCCTCGGGAGTGTAGAAGTTGTCACAGTCCAGCTTGGCGCACTCCGGCTTGGAGCAGAAGGAGATGCCTCCCCGGCACTGACACAGCCAGCAGGAGTCCATGCGGAACGCGTCGCCCTCCGAGAACCACCTCCCGTTGTGGACGCACTTGGGAGAATCTGAGGAGAAAGGAGACGGGTCAGACTCTGCACCGATGGGACCGACGGGCTCCGTCAGGCGCTCGCCACATCTGGAGGCTTTTCCCTCGTTTTCATCAAGCTGAACGTGTGAGAGATCATCACAACTGTTTAAAATCAAAGCCGTAAACATCCACTCGCCTTCTGCTATTGACTGAAACGTTTATTCAAACCAAATGGAGCCAAGGTGCAGGGACGGCATTGGGGCTTTGGAGTGGAATGGCATTTATCAGACAGTAAAGCCAAGTCCATGAGGGCTGAAGGGGGAAGTCAGGCTCAGTCTGGTGACGCCGGTGAAGCTGCTCGGCTTGAAACAACTTAAAGGCGCTTTCAAACTATAGGATGAAATAAACCAAGCTTTTTTACACGACCTTTGGAAAGTCAGGCTCTGATTGTGTGGACAGAGCAGCTCATTAGAGCAGAGTGTGTGATTAGATCACAGCATCACATTCCGTGTGGTTCTGACGGCCCGTCTGCACGCTCGCACACGTGCAGCTGCGGAGAGCGGCGCTCAGAGGCGTCTGGCCGCCGACCCCACGGCTCCCGACAAGCTAACGCACAACATCTGGGCCGAGCGAGGCCCCGCTCTCCTCTGTTCCCTTCAGTTCCATCTTCATGTGCCGCTCTCTCTGCTCGCGTCCCGCGTTGCGTGCAGCAAATCCAAGCAGAGAAAATGCAACAATCCCTGTATCTGCTGGAAGTGGAGAAGCACAGCAGCATGTTCTAATGCTCACAACTCAGCGACCCTCCTCCAAACTCCCAGCAGAAGCCAGATGATTGTTTTTGCTGCCCGGGGTCCAGACCCGACCTCTGCGGGTTCTGTTACTCAGGCTGTGGACCTTTCCACAGGGTTCCTGCTGAGAGCTGGACATGGAGCGAGGGAGCGATTTAAAACAGCCACAGCCCAGAACCGCAGGAGCCTCAGTCCCCTGTCACTGTGAACTGTCGTCTTGGTTGAAGCAGCGTCGCACTGATGCTCGTCCTCTCGAGGTGTTTTGCTGTATGGCCTCGTCATGCACTCGCTCTATTTAACTGCAGCTGGAGGGGCTTTGCATATTAAACAGACCCAAGGGAATTATCTCGTAAACAAAGCTTTTTTTACCTTCCGAAATCATTTTACACTTTGGAACCTACACATTTAAATCCAGGTTGCTGCAGTTTAGCATCCTGCTACGACACGTCCACGGTTCTGCATCGGCGCCTCCAGGGGATCGGTGGATTGAGTCACATGTGCATCCAGGTGCAGCACATTGTTATTCAGGGCTACTGGTCTAAAACTCCACACAGAAACACAAAGTTTGAAAATGTGCTCCCCTCATTCCCTGTGCGTTGTCCTTGAGTGGCGGCTGCTTCATCAGCGCCTTTATTGTGGGTCAGCACTGAATCTTATCTAAAGGTTTAAAGTTTAAAGCTGCGTGTTGCTAACAGCAGCGTGCTGGACTACAGATGCGTGCACACATGCACACCTGTCACACACATTGTGTGTATTTTTAGCAGCCAGCCTCAGCAGCTGTTTGACATTATTCATATGGGTCCGTGCTCCTCCTCTCCCTCTCAGACCCACTGTTATTCTTTCGAAGCCGTGGGAGATGCCGTGTCAGCTCGGTTCTGGCAGACGGGCCTTGACGGGTTTAATCATTTCCCACTCTCATTGTGCCCAGAATTATTTATCATAGAACCATGTGGAGGGGAAAACAATGAATAATTCATTGTCCTGCACCTTGCTGTTTACAGATGTTTCCACGGTGAAAGGAAAGCGTGTTTAACTACAGTGTTTTCGTACACGAGTAGGTGAGTGGAGTTATGGTTGAACCACTGTAACACACACAGTTGTGCTGCTCACACTCACACACATCGCTGGTTGTAAACCCATTGTTTGCTCTCTACTTTTGCTTAGAGAGGCTCCTAAATCTCTAAACTGGCCATTACCGCATGTCAGAGATCAGGTCAAGGTCGCTCCATCCCGAAAGGTAGAAAAATATCTCTATTCGCCTTAATTAAGATGGCATTAATGACTTCCCTCTGGGCCAGGACATAAACATCCAGTCAGTTTTTACAGAGTACAATTATCCTGGTGGTGTGATTAGCTGAGCCTGGAGCCTCTGCTGGCTTCCTCCAGCAGTAATAACGGCAGGAAGACACCAGCTTGTTTGGTTTAACTCGGGGAGGATAACAATGCGAGAAAGAGAGAGGCAGAAAGAGTCAGGGATGTTAGAAGGTTTAATCAGGTGCTGTGATTAAATGTAGAGGCAGAGAAGAAGAGGCTCCAGGCAGTAGGTCAATGCACAGAGTCAGTAATCGCTGTGGAGATGTGGTCAATTAGAGGGTGGAGCTGTTCTCTGGAGCGAATCTGCTGATGCTTCTCACAAGGCAGAGCTCCAGTGTTGAGTATTAGAGCTTTTCAAATGCTTTGTAGCAATAAAATCCAAACGTCGTTATCGGTGTTAGAAGCTGAAACAACCCCTCAGGCTGAATCCTGATGCTTCTGTAATCAACCCAACGACTGGAAATGTGTCACAACACACGCACAACCTCTGAGCGGCTCCGCTGTCGTTAAGCTGCAATTCAGCGTATGACACCTGCACAGGAGAAGGGAATGACTTATGTATGAGCTGCAGAAGCCCTGTCCAACGCCGGCTGTTTGATTCGATAAGCGTCACAGCCGAAGCGCGAGCGTCTGAGGACTGAATGTGGGCGACGCGGCGCCGCTGGGCAGCGAGGAGCCGCTGTGGAGGCGCCGCAGCTGATAAGACGCTGACGGACACTGGTGGGAGCTCTGCTGAAGCTAATGTGAGCGCAGGACGTCTCTACCTTCAGTCGGCGTTTCGGGGCACGATTTACCCACAACGCTGCCAAAGGTCCAGTCATTAACCCTTTATTGACAACTCTACAAGTTCAGGCCTCGGGCGTCAACACTTCGCCCAGCGCTTAAAAAACAGGCTCAAACCAGGAGGAAGTTTTAGGTGCGTTTCATTTATGTGTTTTTATATGTGTGTGGGGGGTGGAGCCTAGTTTCTACACACACCGATGGGGTCAAAGGGTGCGTTCCATGTAAAACAACAGCAACGTGCGTCCTCTGCGCTGATTATCACACAGCTCCTTGTCCCACGCATCATCATCATCATCATCATCATCATCATCATCATCATCATCATCATCATCATCATCATCATCATCATCAACAGCAGCAGCAGCGTGAGCGTGGCTCGACTCCAGGGAGCTCTGAGCCGCTGGACTCTAATCTCATGGGTGTAATTGAAGGCGCGAGGTTTCGTGGCGTGAGGACCACGTGAGAGGAGCTGTTGAGAGGACAGAACCCGAGGGAGTGGAGACAACGCGTGCTGTTTCTGGCCCTCGGACCTCCGTCGCCTGACGCTGCCGCTGAACTGACGCGGCGCCGGAGCTGCAGCCGCCAAAACAAATAAACACGGAAAATGATCTGCTGTGAAACAATGAGGACGACAGATCGAAAGGAGAGAGGAGGTGGAAACATTTGATCGATGCATCAGTGAGAAAGATGCAGTCAGGGGAATGCAGAAGTTACAACAGCTGACTTTTTTAGATCAGCCTCAGATTTACTTGATCTGGTTCTTCGATCAGGTCTTAAAAACATGTCCAAGCTGCTGCTTCGTTTCTCTCCTGCTCTGATTATCTCCATATGTAAACAATGAGCCACCAGTGGGTTGAGTCGTGGGTCGGAGGTCACTACCCACTAAAAGGCCCCGGGTCAGGGGGAGGAGAGGGCGCCTCCCCTCCCCCTTTCAGCCACTCGAGGCTGAAGTGGGTGAGACGATGTCCAGGCTCTCACCCATCGAGCAGCATCACCAGCCAAACACGGCCGACCCGCTGGCCGCCGGTTCTGTTCTGCTGCGTTTGAACCGTCAGCCAGCTCATCGCCGCAGCAGACTGTGAAATGCGCTGCCAAGTGGAGCTGCTCGGAGCGAGAGGCCGAGCGGTTCTGGAGCTCAGGAGCTCAGGAGCCGATCTGGGCCAGCGCCGCTCTGCAGCCGGCACCAGTTTGGGCCGACTGACCGTGATGTGACGCTCATCTGCAGCGTGGGCCGGTTCAGCCCGGGTTCGTGGGGGGAGGAGAGGGAGCAGCGGCACAGATGTGTTTTTAGACATGGCAGTAACAAGTAAAACACATATTAGCTCCACGCTGATGAAGGAGCAGATTTACGGCTCCACAGTACAAGCGCTGTCTGCACCTCCTCATTTAAATATCCTGAAGCGAGAGAGACGAGGTTCCCTTTGGACTGATAATGAATAAATGGCTCCCATGTGACCGTGGGCACAGTTCCATTCTGCTCCAGCTCATGTTTGTTTTCCCCACCAGTGTAATTACCCCTCCCCCCCTTAAAGAGCCCAAACTATCCTGTGGTAAACAAATCCAACAAACCCTGGACCCTGACTCAGACCCATAAAACAGGACAGAAGAGGGAGGGTGTGTGTGTGTGTGTGTGTGTGTGTGTGTGTGTGTGTGTGTGTGTGTGTGTGTGGTTGTGTGTCTGGTTGTGTGTGTGTGTGTGTGTGTGTGTGTGTGTGTGTGTGTGTGTGTGTGTGTGTGTGTGTGTGTCTGGTTGTGTGTGCGTGTGTGTGTGTGTGTGTGTGTGTCTGGTTGTGTGTGTGTCTGGTTGTGTGTGTGTGTGTGTGTCTGTTGGCGCGTGCTTGTGCTTGTGCTTGTGTGTGTGTGTGTGTGTGTGTGTGTGTGTCTGGTTGTGTGTGTGTGTGTGTGCGTGTGTTTCTGGTGTGTCCGGCCCCCTGCCAGTGACAGTCACAGTTGATTCGAGGTCTGTAGCAGCAGCAGCTTTGTCCCGTGCAGCCAGCGTTCGGCGCCGGTGCCCTCTGTTTACGCAGGCGGAACCTCCTGTACAGGAAAATGTGCTGTTGGTGAGAAAACGCTGTTTGAACGAGTCCCACTGAACGACACAGTGTGACAGTGTGGATTTATGGAGCAGCTCCTCTGCAGCTACTAAAGTAACAAAGTACCACAGCGCTAACGCTAACGCTAACGCTCCAGGGTCCGTTTGCACAAAGACCCGGTCCAACATTCCATTTCATTACAAACTACCTGCTGTCCGTTCGCTTTTCTCCTTCGGCAGCTCAGTAAAGAGCTGATGTCATTGTCCCCAGTGTGAGATCCCACTGGTGACCAGATTAGAGCCCAGCAGGGAGCCGCTGCTGCAGCTCTTTATTGCAGCCGTGACTGGATTTATTAATGCGGGAGCTCCTGAGTTTAAACTCATTAGAGCCGAGCTGGAGGGACGATAACGGGCTGTGATGTCGTCTTATCGCGGCTCAGTGTTACAAACAACGGTGATCGTTCGTGTGTTTTCACTGAGGCTGGACTCATTTACATCCGCGCTATCGACTCTGACTCACATCAGCTGCAGGAAACCTTGAAAACAGTATCAGGAGACGCTCGCATCAGCAAAACAGCCTGGGTTTGTGTCACTGCAGCTCCATGTGGGTCAGAGCGAACACGCAGCCGTGTGACGCTGCACGGAGCCGGTGCCGGTGCCGGTGAGCGGTCAGGCCCCGCCCCTCCGCCTGCGGCGGCGGCGGCTGTCGGTCGCCACACTCGACCGCGCGCTCACCGCCTCCCCCGGCGTCGCAGCCGCTCGGGGCCCCGTCCCACGCGCCCCGTCGTCACCGCAGCAGCGCAGTCACAGGAAGCCCTCGCGTCTGCGGCGCGGCTGGTTCCCCGCGCGCCCCACGCACGCGCGCGCACGCACGCACGCTCGGGCCACTTCACTTTCACGTCGCCTGCGCTGATGCTGCGGGTGCGGGAGGTGTTTGGAGCTCAGAGCAGCTTCTCTTGTCCTCAGGTCACAGCTGTAGTTTAAACAGCGCAGCTTCACGTCACCACCCTCACGTCTGCATCTGAAATTCAATCAGACACGTCTGTGAAGAGCATTATTTATGAGCGGACCTGTTCGCTGGAATGAGTGGCCGCGGCCCCCGCTGTGCTTCCGCTGGGACCGCCTGTCAGGAGCCTGTTTTTAATGGAGCGATTGAGCCAAAACATCACAAACAAAGCGTCTGCCTAAAACCTGGAACGGCTGCAGCTCCACGCGGATGCTGTGATAATCCCCACCAAAACCTCCAAACGCATTAATGAGATTCTGTGCAGTTGTTTTGCGTTGCTTTAAAGCGGCTTTCATGTTCTCCCGCGACGGAGCGGAGGCGGCCACAGGTCAATGACGAGCAGCCAAAATGAGAATGTTGGAGCGCGTGCTGTTCTGAGCTCCCGTCCCGCGTGGCTCCAGCTCGCTTTGAGGAGGACAGGTTCAGAAGTTTACCCACAGTCCTCTGGGCCGCGGCGAGAACGGGCCGATCCGAGCCTGGAGCCGGTTCCTCCGAGGGACGATTAACAAGATGAAAACAGGCGGAATGTGGAAATGGATGTTGGACTTTAATAGCAACAGTAAATCAGCACGATGACGTTGGGATAAATTAGTCTCAAACCTGTAGAGAGGAAAATCAGGACCAAGTTGTGCAGCAACCACAAAGAGGGGGGAGGGGGGAGGAGGAGGAGCAGAGGTGAGGCACAAAACTACGACTTTGTTTATTGCCATCCGAAGCAGCCCTGCAGCTCGTGAGCTGGACGTCTGCCAAAGCTGGAGTAAATCAGCACTGTCAGTCAGAAACAAGAGCCAGCAGGGGCGTGTGTGTGTGTGTGTGTGCGTGTGCGTTTATGTGTGTGAGCGTGTGCTTGTGTGTGTGTGTGTGTGTGAGAGCGTGTGTGTGTGTGTGTGTGTGTGAAACACAGGGACAATACTGGAAAAGGGGGAGGGCCGCAGCGCAGTGGGGGAAGGGCGCAGAGAGAGGTGCTCTGTTGTGAAACCCGAGCGCAGAAACTGCTCCGAGTTCAACACTCTGCCCGGTGTTTTTGCAGTTGTTGCTGTTTGGAGGAAGTCCATTGCGTGCGCAGACACACGTACTGAACGCACGCACGCACGTCTCCCGGCGCCGCCCTGAGCTGCTTGTTTTTCTCGCCACACTCTTATCAAGGTGAGGCGATGACGAGGCGGCGCGCGCCGGACGGGCCCGGTTCCGCGTCTGTGAGGAGCGGGTCCGCGCGCGTCCTCAGGAAACCACAGCCACGGTGCTGCAGAACCCGTTTCCTGCCAATTAGTTCCCAACAATGAGCCCCGCCTGTTTGTGCTGAGTGACGCGCAGAAGCCGTGCGCCACTTCTCAGCTCAGCACAAAGAAATCCACCTCACGACGCGAGGGGAGAAAGAAGGCGCAGCTCTTAATTGGCTCCAAATGGCGGAGGATAAATATGAAGATTTCTAAAAAGCGATAACGCCGGAGAACAATGACCAGCAGGAGCCGGCAGGCGGGTTCAGCGGGTTCGGAGCCCTCCCCGTGACCGCAGGACGCCGCTGCTCGTGAGTCACAGCGTGTCACAGCTGTGGGGCCGGCGGTGCGCGGAGCCCCGCTCCGCTGGGCGGCGCTGGGTAAACAAAGGAGCTCACCGCGCCCCGCGGTGATTGCCCAATCAGAGAAAGGAAAGCGGCGCGGCTCCGCGTTAAAGCAGAAGTTGAGCGCGTGTTAAGAGGCAGAACACGGGCCAAATGAAAAAGCAAAACAAGAGCAGGGCTGTTTATTTGATGATCGGCTACTTGGTGTTAACAGATCGATTTCTGCACGCTCTCCGCTCCCAGCTGTGGCGGCCAGCGGCGGTGGGGGTCGGACTGGGCCGCGCGCCAGCGGAGGTCAGCTGTGTTCAGGCGCAGGCGGGGGGAGGCGGGGGAGGAGGGGGAGGGTGGAGCCGTTGCCAGGTTACCGCAGCACCAGCGTGCCCAGCGAGGCGCTCCCCCCGCGCGTCCACACGCAAACCCGACGGCTCCCCGTGACAGCGGACCGGCTGAGCGCCAGATGTGTGTGGGGGGAGGGGGAGGGGGAGGCAGTGTCCCTCCTTCTCCTTGAGTTAACTTCACTGCTGAGTGTTTTCAAGCTCGCAGTGAAGGAAAACAGTTAGTTTTTGCTGAACTACTTATTAGCATTTGACTCAACGCAACCCAAGCTCTGCAGTGTTTTGGTGCAGGGAAGGAGGAGTGGGGGGGGGGTGTATGGGGGGAGGCAGTGGCTGTGGGACCGCTGGCTCAGAGATCGCCCTCAAACTTGGACCTTTGTTGCAAACAACATGACAAACATAAAAGTAGTAGAGTAACAAGGAGTAGCAGCTGATGACCATGGTTTAGTGCAGCATCAACTCCAATACACTATGAGTGTGATTTAAAGGACCGCTCTGGGCGGTCTATCCTCAGGGACCATGAACAGACAAGGGCATTCCTTCCAGTTGCAGAAGGACGTGAGTCTCGGCTCGTGCAGTTCTCTGCCTTGTGTTGCAGCAGCCTCCAGCTCAGAGATGCCCTCAGACTGATTGACCGCCGCTGATTAGCGCCCGCGTGCTGCAGGAGCCGCTGCTGGAGGGGGTCCTGGTCTGTGGGCGCCAGCGAGCAGGTGCTGCGGCCCGTCAGCGCTCATTTGCTGCCATTCTCCCTCAGCGCTGGCTTCATGCAGCGCGGGACCACTCGAGCTCCGGCTGCGAGGGTTCAGTCGAAGCCGAGCCCGGCGCCGTTCTGCGGCTGCGGCGCCGTTCTGCGGCTGCGGCGCCGGGCGTGCAGGGGTTAAACACGCAGGCTGCAGTGTTTTCACTGGCTCCGCAGACATAAACAAGAGCCGTGCTTGTGCGCGACCCCTGACCCCAGAGATAGACGCTCCTCTAATGGGTGTCTCTTTCAGCGCGCAGCCGAGCGGGGACAGAGGAGCCATTGTTTGAGCCCATTAAAAGGCTGAGCCTGGAGCAGAGCAGCGCAGGAGCCGCAAAGCCAACGCCTGCAGGAGGAAACGCTGGGAGAGAATAATAGCGACGCAAATATGAGGCATTTTCTGGTAAACTCCTTTATTATTCAGCTGTGATGGAGGTTGAAACACAGAACGCGACCGGCACCTAAGCAAGCGTGACGGGGTAGGAGCTGTTGTTCTACGTCAACCACATCCTCTGTGTGTGTGTGTGTGTGTGTGTGTGTGTGTGTGTGTGTGTGTGTGTGTGTGTGTGTGTGTGTGTGTGTGTGTGTGTGTGTGTGTGTGTGTGTGTGTGTGTGTGTGTGTGTGTGTGTGTGTGTGTGTGTGGCAGCAGAAGTGGCCAAACAGGTGAGTCAGGTGCTGCCGGCGCGTGAGACAATGGAAGCGCCACGCGTCGGGCTGCAGCAGGAGGCCGGAGGACGTCTGCTGTTAATATACTGAAGCAGATGCACATATTGTGACGAGGGCTGTAGTGTAACTGATCTGACAGGACCTCACACACACGCCTCGAGGACGCAGCCACGATTCTGTGTAAATACCATCACATCCAAAAATACCTCAACTTGATTGACTTCAATAAAATTTTATTGAAAAAAGTACCAATAAACAACAAGAAATTCGGAAAAGGATTTGTAGAGCAAAGCTCTGTATGTACAGCATATTGCACTACATAACAAATTGTCTTTACTTCCATATTAAATCAACACCAAAAAAATAGATATATAAACACAAAACGAGTGCACAGTAGAGTCTCGAAAACACACAGTCAATGTTTACAAAAATGCTACATTTTCGCTGGGTCTCATTTCTTGGTTACAGAGAGTGTGTGATAATCAAGACTGTTGAAACTGAGCAGTTAAAGGCATATTCCAGGGTTTTAAAAATACACGTGGATTGTTTCTGTCTGTATTTTGGTTTTCTCGGTTCTGCTTCCACGCAATGACGCGTGCGAGGAATGTTGCCAGTTCATTTTTTGTTTAAAAAAATGCCCTTTATCTCATGGATTCAAACGGATCCTACCCATTAAAAATGACTCTACAAGCGTGAGTAGTCCTTATAAAAAGCAGACCCTCTTCTTCAGAAAATACATTTTAAAAACATTAAGAAAGAGCATGAAGAAGAAACACTACTCAAAAAAATTCTAAATCAAAACCTTCCTCAAAAACTTCAAATTTATATAAAGTGAACTACAAAAGTAAAGACACTTGACGGTTCAAGAAAATACACTCATTTAACACAATGAGAGCAGTTTGGGACCCCAATAAATGACGCAGGGACCGCGGTGGCTTGTTTCCCTTTGTAATAAATCAAACAGGCCTTTGTTCTGAGCCTACTCGCTCAATGCACAGACACACTGTAGTTCTGACAGCATCAGAACAGTCCAGACTACATCCTATACATTAACGCTCAACAGATACGGGACCCATGGGATCTACAGAAACAAAGTACTTTCCAGTGCATGTTGATTAAACACAAACATCAAGATTAAAGTATTGACACGTTAACTAACTCCCTGTGACTTGAGGCTAATGTGAAGGCGACCGTTGGACGTGGAGCTTGTTAATTGCAGGGTAAAGGTTCCACGACTGGTGGAAGATAATGACAAAGGTCTGAACTGGTTTCGCCCCATCCCTGTGAAATCACTAAATACTTGAGCGGTACTGGAGCCGCGGGAACTGGGAAAGCATCTGAAATTCAACGCTTTCTAACAGTAATAACAGCCGCTGGCTTCATGGAGAACCAAACAAAGGCTTCCTACAGCTCCAGGTTCTAGCGTAGGAGTGTACGCCATCAATTACTGGCCACTTTATTAGGGACATCGGCACCGTCCAACATGGCCGCTGCGCCAGGAATTACTGCTATTAATACTTTTACAAGGTTCTAATCTGTTACTGTAAAATACCAAGATGCATTTTTTTACATCTTTTATTTGAAATAAAGTGTCCAGTAACTGTGTCTGGGTTGAAGGATGATCAGCCACATTGAACCGTCTAAGCAAGACCAGAGAAAACGAGGAGAGTAGGAAGTGATTGCACACACAAGTGTATACAGTAGAGCTGGGCAAATATACAAAAATAAATACCAAAGAAAAATAAATTACAAAAGACAAAACCCACGTAATCAAGGAGCAGCACAAAGAGGAGGTCAAGAGCGAGTGGTGAGACAGGGAGCTACAGGGACTGGCTCAGCGTTCAGACTCCGCAGGAAACTAGGACTACCACATTCAGTGCACCTCACGCCTGCTCTCTACATGCTCAGTAGCCCCCGTCACCACCACAGTCAAGCCCTCAGTCAAAACTGTACCTTTATGTGTGCGCCGGGAAAACAAACCACAGGGAATCTGAACTGAAATTAAACGAGGAAATGTGTAGAGACTGCTCGCCCTCTAATGTCTGCTGGGGATTCTCAAGGAGCCCACGAAGTCTGTCCCTGAGATGCTGCTAAGAAAGTGAGAGGAAAACTTGACAAGTAATCTCAGACCCCCGATATGTACTGCTCCTTGGTCCACACATCGGCCTGGGTTCAAAGGAAAACAAAACAGTATCTTCAACAGTGTCTTCAAACATATTCATATTTCAACAATAATTACACCTTTGTCTCGGTTGTCTGCTCAATCAGTGGTGGACACCAGATACATCCCAAACCCATGAGGACACCAACAATACAAGGTCAAACCATGTGAAACCCACAAAGGCAGTCTGAGAGGAGCAGAATGAATGTGAGATCCTGTTTGGTGTTTAGAGCTGTGAAAAGCACTTCAAAACCTTTCGGTCGCAGGCGCACGGCTCTGTTGTAACTCTGCTGTAACCTGAAACACGGGTAGGAGCAGTTTCCAGAACCTCTATGTGATCCAGACTGTGTTCAGTCAGGTCTCTGGTTGTTTGTCTTGGCTGTGACTATGATTGAAATGATGTGGCAAGAAATCAGGTCATAACTAAAAACCTTCATACGAGACAGGGATCAGCTCAGCAACAGTCTGAACTCTCGAAGGGTGTGAGTCTAGTGCAAAAACAGTGGATCCGCGGCTCCACTTCAAGGGCATGGAGGTCTGAGAACAATCGCATGAAGAGAAGACATCGAACACTAAGGACAGGCGTGTAGCACAGGGTTCTGGTGGAGTTGGCCGGACGGGACTGCTGCCGTTTACAGTGACATTTAGTGCACGTTGCTTTACTTTTAGTTCTTTACACGTTCTCCATGATGCACAGAACATCATCACCTAAACATGTCAGACATCACAGCCACCGACAGCTGAACGGATTATCTGAGCCAACTGATTAAACATAATGGCAGCACAGACTGATACTGATACGATCCAAATGGCAAATACAGTGAATAAAAACATCTAAACTGAAGTGATTTGTTCAAATCTCCAAGACCCGTTCTAAAACTGTGAATCAGGCTCAAAGCTGAGACGCGTGAGCCAGAAAGTCCTAACTGTCTGACATGCAGCGGGAGAGGCCTCGTCTTAAAATGGAAACTTAGATGACACTTCCTGGTGTGCAAAGAGTTTCATGTGCAAAGCTTTGATGTTGTTTGGACCATTTTGAATGATATTGTGGAAATGCGCTCAACCTTGCTGTCCAAATGTATGTACCAAAGAAAATGGAGGAGCGTAATAAAGAGAACAATAAAATATAAAAGTTCCACTGAAATGAGGTGCAAAATGCTCAGTTTGGAAAAGTTGCCTCTTTGGAAAATCAATGTGAGCGGTCACCTGGGAAACGTCAGAAGAAGTTACGCCACGTTTCCTTCCATTTCCATTTCATATCACCTGTCAAAGTTGCTAAATACTCATTGTGGCAGAAGACACTACATAAGGCAATCCCAGGGTCTGTGGAGGTCAGTAAAGGTGGAGACGTGGTGAAGTGCAAAAAACCTAGCAAGAACAATGTACTGTATAAAACTACTACACCACGTTTATACCAAAATATGAACATTGTCCTGTGGAGGAATCTCGGAGCATCATGGCATCTTCTCGGAAAGAAAAAAAACTTGACCTTGTATAAAAGTTGGTTGTCTCCGTCCTGCGGTGACCTTTTGTCCCATCACCAAAAACCGACCCGTGTTATTTTGACAGTGCTGTTCGGAGTCCAGTTCCTCAGAGAGATGAAGAATGGGGAACGAGAGGAAAGGAGCCTCTCACCTCCGTCCCGCGATGAAGCCCCTGTCAAACACAAGGCTGAGCAGGGCGGCGGCCAGGCGCCACCACAGAGGCCCTCGGTTCCTTTGGTTTCGCTGATACTGAAACGACAACACAGACCAAGAACATGCTAGTTAGCGATGCTAGTGAAACTCAGCTCCACAAACAGTCCCAGGTGTGGGTCTCTGTGCTGACTGTCCGTTGACCCTTCCCTCTGTGTTGACTGTCAAAGGGCAGGAGAAGCAGACACCGGAACACTGATGCTATTTTCACAACAGTCTGCTCCGTCCCGCGCACTAACGCAGGCCTTCCCTTTGTGTACGGGATCCCCACGCAATCCGGGCTTCCCAACAGACATTCCCATCCATAAACACATCCATCACACGCTCACACTTTTTATAATCTTCCTGGCAGAGACCAGCAGCCAGTCTGCGTGGTTTGAGCCAATGGGATTGTGTGCGATTAGAGGGATAATGCTATCTCCACCATTGAGAAGCGGAGATAAGATAATTGCACCGAATGGGATTAGGGAGATCATGAAGAGCCTGTGGAAAACATGTATCTGCATGAGTAAGGTACCGTTTGAGCGAGGCCCAAAGCTCGTCTGCAGACGAAAGGCAGACTCCACCACGGCTGATATCAGCGCGCCCTTCACAGAACAGTAGGCTCGTAAAGCTACGACAGACTTATGACAATGAAACCTATAGAAATACCTTGTCCTGGCGCTAAAGCACCGTGATTTGGGAAAGACGAAATATCTGAAGGCAGAGATTAGATGTCCCGTGTTTTACTGTCCATGACTGCGGCGCTGACCTCGTTAGCAGCCGAGCGGCCGCGGTGATAAGCCTCCGGCTCACGCTGCTCTTATCAAACTGGCCTGAACATTGCAGGTTCTTGCATAAGCTTTGTTCAACCAGCATTTGGAAATCGTTTGAATTCTCGGCTAAATCTGGCCGGGGGCTATTTTATTAAGGACATAATCATATGAACATAAGCCTTATTACTGTGCAGCACGACACATATGAGGCAGTGTTTGCAATTTGAAGACCCAAAACCTGAAGGTAGAAGAGCTGTGCAAGTGAGAGATCACCTAGAGCAGGAATGGGCAAGCCCAGGCCCAAACCCATCAGGACCAAACACATCAGACCCAAACCCATCGGACCCAAAAACATCAGGATCAAACCCATCAGACCCAAAAACATCAGGATCAAACCCATCAGGACCAAACCCATCAGACCCAAAAACATCAGGCCCAAACCTGTCAGACCCAAAAACATCAGGCCCAAACCTATCAGGATCAAACCCATCAGGATCAAACCCATCAGACCCAAAAACATCAGGCCCAAAAACATCAGGCCCAAACCCGTCAGACCCAAAAACATCAGACCCAAAAACATCAGGACCAAACCCATCAGACCCAAAAACATCAGGCCCGAACCCATCAGACCCAAAAACATCAGGACCAAACCCATCAGGCACAAACCATCAGTGTTATTGTAAGTGGCCCAGTAAAACCAGAAGAATCTGTGTTCCTGCTGCACTGGTCCCCTCATGAACATGTGGAAAAAGTGGTTGAGCCAAAAAGTGTAAGTGGGAGCCTGTTTCAACCCAGATGCTCGACTCTGACACCAGTCAGTCTTGTCCCGTGTGGACAGCCTTCAGGCCAGCTGCTCGGAGCCAGGCCTCATATCCTGAGCAAACAGGCCAGTCTCAATTACTAGAAAGCAATAAGACACATGGCATTCACCAATACAGAGCTGCACGGGTGGACATCACTGTCACCATGAACTCACAGAACAAGGAATGACCATAAACATCCAGCGCCTGCAGCCTGTGTTCGCTTGCAGTCCTGCAGATAGAAGCCACAGACGCAGCATGTGAGCAGCGCACGCTCACAGAGGCCACATCCAAGCCTGCTTTCAACACCTCCCGTCCAAAGGACGCTTAAAAAAACATGGGCATGAAACCCGAGCCCGGTCCGAGGCCGGTGCCGTCTGGAGCCGTCTTCTGCTCTGTGAGCGTCCTCCTGCCTTCGTCTGGGGACGTGCCGTCCCCCCGGCGTCCCCTCTGTGACTGAGGAGCCATTTGTCTGTCAGCATCACCAGCCTTTGGCTGCTCAACCCTCCACTGGCTCCCGTGGAGAGCGCTCGCAGCCGCGGCTGCAGAAGCGTCTGAGCGGGTGAAGCCAGAGACACGGAGCGGCACAAAAACATGTACAGTATGGGTGTGTTCATGCATCAGCACGTACACACGCAATTAATTGCACAACCACAGCCTCAAATAGCCAGTAGAGATCTGCGTGTAAGAAGCTCCAGCGTCTGACAGTTGCGTCCTCAGTCGCCTCAGGATGTGAGTGCTGTCTCTCTCTGACTGTCCTCTGTGCTGTTTACTCGAGCAGCACAGGGAGCACAAGCCACTTCCTCATCCCCTGACCCAGGCGGCCTCCGTTGTGCGTCAGTGGATCCCACACACATCAGCGCCGCTCTCCTGTCTGACTGTCTGACAGTGTCTCTACATGAGTCACGCTGTATAAATAACTTTAATTTGATAAGTGCACGAGAAACGCGAGGCGGTGTTTCACACTTCAGAACGCGAAATTAAACCCACGCTCTGTTGGACTGAGGCCAAGCAGGTTTCCCTTCAGAGAGCGTGCAGGACAGAAGAGGTTCATTCCTGAGCCTCATGCCCTCATTTACATGCTCATACCATCATTACCGTGTCGCCCCCTCCGCTTATGGCTGCGTAGACCTCTCATTTGGGTGTCTCCTGCGGCCTCTCTGCAGAGGGAAGGGTCTGACTGGAGATCCAGGGAACCACAGCTTCTCCCCTCAGGGCTCACGCGCTCAGCTTCGGGTTACAACATGTTTACCTACTCCCACCACTTCTGCTTTTTCCTGGACGTATCAGCGTGTGTGAGACTCTTAGCCACTGGTGCACCTAGACAGTCGCTCAGCAACTCTCCTGTGGGTTATAGGCCTATATATAAATGTCTGATGGAGTGATGATAAAGCCACAGCGTGTCATTGTTTTAAATGGCGCCCACTGCAGCGTCATGGAACACAGACTCAGCACCGTGTCACCGCGACCCTACTGGTCAGGTCAGGCATCCTCCATCGCACTTGCCTCCATGCCGTGCACTGAGGAAACAAGAGAAAGGGGGGGAGAGAAAGAGAGAAACAAACAGGAAGAGGAGGCAAAGGGAGGGCCGGGGTTGGCTATGTGGGGGAAGGGCTGCCCTGGCCCAACAATGCCTTCAGCCTGAGGGAAGAGGGGGCTGAGGAACTGGACTCAGGTTCTGCATGAGCCAAAACAAACAATAAAAGAAAGTCTGCACTGACTGCAAATCTCTGTCAGATTGGAACAAACTAAACAACAAATCAACAAACTGGAGTAAATATTGCTAAAAAAGTGTGTCGATGCTGTTTGTAACGTGTGAACTGTCTCACACAACAACACACAGCCACCACCTACGACGAGCCGTCATCACAGACCACATTGTTTTAGATGCTCTTCAGACAAACTAATAGGAGGATGAGACTGTGAACTGGAAATTCAATTCAACACGATGAGTAAGTGTTAACAATAAAAAGGTTTGGTTTGTTAAATGGTGAACCTGAAGCTTCACTGCCTTCTCTATTGCAGGCACCGTTGAGTGTCTTAACTAGAGATTATCTCAACAACAGGAAAGAGATTTGTTTGTCTTGTTGCTTTTACTGGCAGCAGTCTATTAGTCAAATTTGTGACCTGTCACAGGAATCTTTCTATTTGCAGACAGTGGTGACAACACGTTTCTGGGCCCTGAGGTCTGTTACTGTCACAGTTTTCAGGTTGCTCGTGTTTCCTCCTCACCAGTCGTAGGTGCTCCCTGTGGAACTGGTCTCCTATGAGCTGCAGCTTCTGGCCGATGCAGGCCTCGGTGCTGCGCTCCGGAGGCGGTTGCCGCGGCAGCGGCTCCATCGCGCTCCGCTCCTCCTCGGCCTCCTGTCGCCTCGCTCTTGTATCTCCGACGAGCTCAAAGTGTGCGGGGAAGTGCAGGCGAAAACCCGCGTTGCCTGTGGAGCAGCGAGAAGCGCGGTTATGGCTGTGGACAGTGGAACCCGGGCCCAGCGGCGACACGGGGAGCAGCTGAACATGCTTTTAACCAGTCAGACCGCTTGGATTTAAGCCCAACTTCCCCGTTGTACGTCATCTTATTCAAACACGGTGACTCACTGACTCATAAGTCATCGACAATAAAGTCACCCAGCTCTTTAGCGCTATTCTAGCGATCGCTTGCATGTGGAGCCGCTGTCACTCATCCGTTATCTATACTGCGGCTGCTCACGCAGGTGAGTCGCTGCCTCCAGCCTGGCGCCTGAGCAGCCCAGCAGCTGGGCACACGCCATAAAAACCGCTGCCACCACGACTGGCAGGCGCCACGGCCGCCGGTGCCGCGCTCTGCTGTGGACCGTGACCTCCCGCCTGCGGCCTCACCGTAGAACAGTGGTCGCGGCTCCTCCGCCACGCCACAGGGCAGCATGCCGTTGGGCGGCGCCGGCCCGGGGGTCTGGGTGCCCTGGTCCTGACACGTTATCTCCCGGAACGTGGTGCGCCAGCAGTGGGGGTCCGGCTCGAACACATCGTCCTCCTCATCGTCCATACGGGGGCACTGCAGCGAGAGGAGCCCTGAAACGAACAGCAGAGTCAAAGCGAAATGAGCGGCTGTAAAACGGAGCAGGACACGTTCATCAAAGACGAGCGAAGTTTCCTCCACTAATGATGCTAACGTGGACACGCCTGCATTAGGCCTGATGAGATGATCTCAGACGCATTCATTATCGGGTCGTTCCTCCGAAGCATTCATTATCATTATAGACAACCTGTCTGGTTCATAATGAGCACCCTCAAATCAATAAAACCACAGTGAACGCGCTGGGAAGAAGCCGCTGCTCTGCCTTCATTTTTAGACAAATGACTCTGTTCATCTCAGGGATGAAGCCACGTTCACTGCGGTTGGAAGATCCTCATTTATAGGAACTGCAGACTGAAATGAAAGGTAGATTCTGTGCTGCTTATTCTAACAACCCTGCAGACACGAACCCGACTCCTTCACTCACTGCAGCGTGATTAATAATTTACACAAAGCAACGCGTGCAAGTAGTAAATATACGACCGATGCATAAACATTTACACAGCATGCAAACATGACGACAGGAATAAGACAAACTGCGTCCAATGTGTGGCAACTTTCCCAAGAGGTACTTGGAGGTCGCTCCATTGTTAATGATGCACTACACTCAACCCTGAACCGTGCAGTGGGTCAGAGAGTTATCAAAACACTGGGGAAATTCAAGTTGCCCCAGCAGCTAAAGCCCAAGTTACCGTCGGGTTGTAATGCAGGGTTCGGCTACGACCACACGTCCAAATTAGGGTCCACGGCAAACGCGTAATGATAGTGTTTGAGGAGAAACCTAAGGCACTCTCTCCCCTGGTCCGTCCGCCTGCCAGCGCCTGAGGAGCCACCCAACACAAGCAGGCGACGCACTGTGTGCATTCACAATAAACCCTGTGTGTAAAACCACTTAATGCTTTGTTTTGACAAACACAGGGTAAGAACATGGAAAGCTCCGAACCGAACGCCCGGACTCCACTTCCAGACGCGTGCGTCGGGCGGTGGCTCCCCCTGCTGAGGGGAAGCGGGCCGGGGGGGGGGGGGGGGGGGGGGCGAGCAGCCCCGCTGTTGTCAACGATCAGCTCCGACGCTGCTTTACAACAGCTGGAAGCGGCGCACATCTGCAGCCGAACGCGTTGTGACGCATCGACGCACGGGCGAAACCGTGTCAACACGTCTGGAATGACACACGGCAAAAACGCAAAAGCCCAAACGTGCGGGTTCAGACGCAGGACGTCAGTTTGAGAGTTGAATTTAAAGCCCAGATAAATAAAAAGCGACGTCCAGTCACCGACCGAGCGGCGGCAGCCGCGAAAACCGGTACGATTCAAAGCCGGTCCGGATGAATGACAGGCTCGGTTCGGCGAAGCAGAACGTGAACGTGGTTCGGTGCAGCGGTGCTGGCTGACAAACAACATTTGTGTCAGCGACGACAACAACACGTTGTTTGTTGTTCCTTCCTAGTCGGGCCGTCGGTTCAAACAGTCGACTAGCGGCCGCCAAACGCCTCTACGCGGAACTTACCCGACGGACGGGCTTCGTGTTCTGCTCGTCTTACGCTGACAAAGGGAGACGCCGAGCTCAAAATCCCCGTAAGTCAAGCGGCCTTAGTCCGTTCCGGCTCCGAGTCTACTTCCATTCTGAGAGGACGGCGGCTTCGAGCCGATTTAATTTCGCCGACGTCAGCACGGGCTGACTCCGCCGCCGGGGCGTGGCGACTAAACTTAGCAACGGACCCCTGTTTAAAGGCGCCAGAGTTTCTGTCGGCGAACTGCAGTGCGACTAAGTACGGGCAACACCGCGCGCCCTTAATTGGCGCGAAGGCGATGACGTGCTTTGGGTCCCGCCCAAAGTTCCGTTTTAGTTCCGTCCAATCATCGGTTTGTTGTTGTCCCGCCTCCTTTGCCCTGTATTCAGACACGTGTAAGGGAAATTCCCCGTAGCACGAGACCGATCTCACGCTACTACTGCTTATCTGGCCAGAAGCGAGCTGTCACCAGGAAGCGTGTAGTTAAAGAGGGAAACAGAGAGACGCGGGTCATGTGTTCGCAGGGCTTCACAAAGCGAATGTAAACCACTGCGGCCTGTCAAACAGACTTTCACACCTCTATTATGCTGTGCGTTGGATCAGTAAACGGACACCGACATGTTTAATATGTTTACACGCACTAGGCAAATCTCAACGTATCTCTTTTAAATAAACCTGTTGTGAAAAGGTTGTGAACTTTAATGCAGAAGATGCAGAATTGACCTAGATCGCGCTAGAAGTGGCCTCGATATTTTAATCTAATCTAATTAAGCACCTGTTTCTGAAAGCAGGTGTGAAGGTTGTTTGTGTTCCAAAAACTACGTGTTTGTGACACAGATGAATACATTGTGTAAAGGACACAAGCCATGAAAAAAAGAAACTATTTTATTGCTACACTCAATATACATTTAGAAACAAATCAAACCTGTGCAGGTTCTTAATTACACCTACAGAACGGATTTTAAATTGTAAATGTACCTAAAGTCACACTCCCTTTAACTCCCTCTAATTAGGGGGTATTTACATCTTTACATTAGTGCATAGATTAACAGTGAACCATGGCAGTGCTGTGTTAATGGCAGCAGGCCTGTTGTTACACAAAGCAGGGCAGGTGCTGGATCGACCCCCTCCTCTGAGGCTCAGTGATCAATGAGGCCTGGAACAGCTGGAGCTCCACATTCTCCCACAGAGCGCCCCCTCCCCCCAACTCTTCCTTCAGGAGTCACGGCCCCCCGCCTGACGGGACAGACCAGTACTGCTGGACCCGGTCCCACCTGTGGCCCATCTGAAGGGGTGGGGAGGCGCTGCTACACAATGCACTCATGTTGTGTTGATGGAAATGTGATCACTGTAAAAGTCACAGGGTTCAGAGGTCGGGAGCCTTTATTGGAACTGTTTTCCTGAAGAGGCAAACACCTGTAACTCCCACAGAGAAAGTCTGAAGCCTGTTAGAGACAGGACATCATCACACACTCAGCTAAAATCATCACACACAACCGCTCAGACAGACTCCTATGGTAAGTTATTACTAAACAACAATCTTGTTCTAGAATTGGAGAAATTAAATTATTTCTGACAGTAATTAGCTTAAGAAAACAAAGCTGATTTATTTATTAAGTTACATAAGCACCTAAAAGCTTGAGAAATATGTTTATTCCATAAGGTAAATCGCAGCACAGAAGAGAAATCTGTACCATAAATAATAAATAATCCAGCTTCTGTCACCGTCTATATAGATTCTAAGGTAAAGCTGATGGACCTGTGTTCACCAGATTAGTCAGTGGAACACACACACATGAAATTTTCACTCTAGCGTTGTGTTACTAATAGAGCGTTGGCAGAATGAGGCGCCTGTTAAACATCTGCCCATGTTTCTCTCCTAATTGATAAACAATAGCGTCACTGACATCACTGACATCTGGTTGTGCTGTGAAAGCAGGTTTTCCACAGACGCCTGTGAAACCTGAGAGGAGGCGGGCATCAGTTTGTGTTACATCAGAAAGAAACTCACATACATACAAGCGCGCGCACACACACACACACACACACACACACACACACACACACACACACACACACACACACACACACACACACACACACACACACACACACACACACACACGGCTGCACAATCACATGCCCCACTTCCTCTGAACCTCAAAAGCCAATTCTCTCTTGATATCTAATTCTCTCAGAGATCACACACACACACACACACACACACACACACACACACACACACACACACACACACACAC